>NW_027069903.1:117451-143270 GCF_002906115.3 Quercus suber | reverse complement strand
TTTATGCGTTTGTTGAGTGTTTCAGGAAATATACAGGTTGATTCAATTGAGCTGCTGTCTACACTTGCAACTGATGGATAGTAGTTAAGATTGGATTTGTTGTTATGAGCATTATTTTTGTAATGGGCTTTTACTTTGTAAACTTTGAGCTTTTAGTTTGTGTTTTGTCACGGATTGCCAAAGGGGGAGATTGTTAGGTTCTAAAGATTTAGGATTTTATGTATTTAGAACTCTAATGTGTAGTGTTGGCAAACCATGATCAAAACAGGTTGTTTAGTCTTGTTTAGGCTTGCTCAAAGTATGTTTATTTGTAAAACTGGAATCGAGTGATTGCAGATTTATTGGACTAAATCTGTAAGGATCGATCGATCGAAAATTAGACTCGATCGATCGAACCACGTACAGATTTATTTTTCTGCAGAGTTCCGGTTCAGCCCAAACTCTATTTAAACATCTTGGGGATCAAGTAAAACACTCTTATATATAAAGAAAACCCTAGAACGTTTTTGGGGACTTGGAAGAGAGAGATTAGAGTGCCTCTTGTGCCTCCTTTTATTTTTAGGGTTTTGTACCCAAACCTCTCTAAGTCTTTGTTGCTCATATTTGCTGTTTATGTGAATCTCTTGTGAGATCTTAGATGAGCTTTCCTTCACATAAACTTAGGGTTTTCAAGGTAGAGATATTTTCTACATCTTGATGATCAACAAGGTTGTTGCCATTGAAGATTAAAAGAAAAGCAAGCGGGGAGCTTGTAGCTGATTGAAGAATTCAAGAAAGAAGTAGTCCGTGGATTCGGAGCCTGCGCGTGGTCGTGTCAGGAAGTTTTACTGGTGGGTAGCATTAGGAAGTCGAGCGGGGAGCTTGTAGTCCTTTTGTACGAACTTCAATTCTTTCATAGTGAATTTAGGTTAGCCTTGAGGATCGGTGGGTCAAATCCTTCCCAGGTTTTTACCGTGTGGTTTCCTGGGTGATCATATCTTGTGTTATTTATTTTCCGCTGCTTTATATTCTTGATATGATTGTTTGGATTATTTTAACCTAGAATTGCTTAATTTGACTAAGTAACAACTTGGCTAATTAATCTAGGCTACGCAATCTGGTTGTTTAAGGGGTCTAAATTTCCAACAGGGTTGACTCGTATTTTTCACATGATTTTTTTTTTTAATAAAGAAAACTATATGTATTTGCCATTTGGAAAGTTATGCAACAAATTACTTGATGTAAAATGCATTATTTTGAATTCACCACTTATATTAAGAATGAACTCAATTAAACTTATTTATACTTATTCAATAATTTTAAAATTATACAAATCCTAACATTGCTATCTAAAACAAAATAATACAAAGATAAGTAAAACAAATACACAAATTTTATTTCTACACAATATCAACATTCCAAAATATAAAACAAAATTACAAATGACTTATTGGATAACTCATTTGATAAAGAATAAAAACATATAAGAAATTTACAATCTTGAAAATTAATTTTATAATCTATTATTAATTGTGGTTGGCATTCTATTTCAATTGAGATATATATTAAAATTTGATTGCTTACTTATTTATGCATAATCTCTTTTATGAATATCATATCATTGTTAAGCAACATACACTCTAGAAAATATCACAATTTATTTTGAAAAACCATTTATTTTGGACATAAATTGTTAAAAAAAATAGGTCTAAGCATTCATAATTTATGTTAATTTCATTCTTTGCTTCACTATTCTCACACTTGTGAATGTTTCTCACACATGTCTACAATTTTAAATCTATGTTTTTAACTCTACTGTAACCAAATTATTTTGGCATGTACTTTACTATTTGATATCTAAAATTTTTTACTCATTACAGAATGCTCAACCATTTATCTTTCAATTAATTTGAATGCAATTAAATAAATGTATCAATTGTGTGCTTAAAACTCATAATAAACAATTAAACCAATATTGTCTTAATTTCACTATTTTTTTACTATAAAAAAAATGTTTTAAAAAAATGGTTCGGGTTCGGGTCAGGTCAGGTTGACCCACAAAAACACGGATCGGGTCACAGGTTAACCCATTTTTTCTTCGGGTCAAAAAAATCGGGTTCGGGTCAAGTATTTTTCAGGTCGGTTAGGTCGGGTCAGAAAATTCTGACCCGTTTTGCCATGTCTAATATGAGTATATACATTGAGAAAGAGTTCATTTAATCCCATCCATCTTTGTAGAGAAATAGAGAACCTTTGTCTAGAGGAAAATCTTCTACCAACCTCTCTTCTCAATTTCTCTCACCATTGCTAAATCATTTAGAGAAATTTTTACACCTTCACCTCCATCACCATATACTGAGTGTTGTGAGTTTTGTTGAAGGCTTGGAAACCACTAGAGACATTTCAAATCCAAATCAATTTAGTGGCTTTCTGATGGTGGTTCAACGGTGTTTCCGGTCAACTAAATAAAGAAAATGTTTGGTAAAGCCAATTCTTAGCTAGAGCTTCGAGAGCTCAAGTACATAGGTTGATATGAACTTGGAGGGTTCACAGTCTTTTATGTATCACATTTCGCATGTATTCATGCTAATAAGAATTTTCCAACGAAATGAGTAGGGGAGAGGTTTTTTCACCCAGTATTTGGGTTTTCCTCTTCCTACACACTTCTTAGTGTCTAGCTTGGTTTGGTTTATTTTTTTGCATTTTCATATTGCTCTTTATATGTTTTAGTTATATATATATATATATATATATGTTAATGCTAGCAATATGAAATTTGGCTAATCACTCACATTAGACTAATTGGTAGTATAGGAACGGAAAATTAAAATGAAAAGTCATTCAATAACATATCATGAAAGAGGTTATGATACCACAATGGAATATGAGTATGAAAATGCAACTAGAATACATATAGCACAAACTTTTGTTAAGTTTTTTTTTTTTTTTTTGGTATACTATTTTATGATCATGTTTTTCATTTTGGGTTACAAAAGGCAGAGAAAATTGGCCTTTACCCCTTTCGCGTAAAAAATCCAGCATTTTGCCCCATTTTCCAAACTAATTAGAGAAATGCCTCTCTTTTGAAACTCGATTTTCTCAAAATTGAGTTAAGCTCTATAGTAGCGTTTTAAGGAGCCTATAGTGACGTTTTAAGGAGCATATAGTGGCGTTTTAGAACTCGAGATCCATGAACTCGAGTATAGGTAAAAATAAATAAATAACTTGCATGGAACTCGAGTTCCAAAACGCCACTATAGATCCTTAATATGTCACTATAGGCTCCTTAAAATGCTACTATAGGACTCAAGAATTTTTTTTTTTTTTTTTTTTTTAGAGTTTCAAAATAGGGGCATTTCCTAATTAATTTGAAAAATGGGGCAAAATGCTAGATTTTTTGCGCAAAAGGGGCAAAGGCCAATTTTCTCCTACAAAAGGCTGAAGACTTACAGAGTTAGCAGTTCTAATTATTGAAACAATAATTCCAAATACATACAGTAAACTAATGAGAAATATTACGTCCACAATATTTTCACAATAAATTTTCAGTGATAAATTATTATAAGTGTGAAAAAAAAAAGTAATTTAAATTGTGGATTCAAATAAGAGCCAATAATAACTTACCATATATGATTTATTGTGGACGTAAAACTTTTCAAAACTAATAAATGTATATGATTTTTATTTTAATTATTCTATATATCACACAGGCTACCTAGTAGTATTTTATTTTAGATTTGGTTCCAACAAGTAGGAATTTTATTTTGAGTAATGCTAGGTATGGTTTTAAAATTTAGACCGTTCAAAAAACGGTACAAGAAAGAGGTTCAGAATTTTTAAGGTCAAGTCGATGTTAAACCGAGGTTATATTGTAATGATGTCATAATTTATTTAATAATTATTTAAATTATAAATAAATATATTAAATTAGTAAAAATTGAAAATTTAACTAAAATATAAAAATTATTTTGCAAAAAAACACATTTTTCAACATAAATGTGGATTTATGTATACGTTAATTTCTAAGTCAATACAAATTTAAAACTTTTTTCTCTTTATTCCCTCCATTCACCTGTCAATATCATGTTTGGTCTCATCAAGACATCACCTTTACCAATTTTTTTTTTTTTCCCACGACTTTTCATTTTCCATAGTTTAATCTGCACCACACCTTTTAAAACAATCTCTACAACAAGTCAGTCATTTACTCTTTTATTTTAGAATTATGCTAGAGATGTAACTTTTGGCACAATTTTATGCCACAATTAGCTATATAGCAAGTTATGATTAGTAAAAGTATGTCTCCACATAACTCACTAACATATCCTTACTAATCACAACTCACCATGCGGCGAGTTGTGACACAAAATTGTGCCAAAAATTATATTCCTAGCATAATTCTTTATTTTATTTAAGTAGCTGCAGCTGTCTTTAGGACCAACATTATTTTATTTATAGATACCAAAGTTGGTAAAAAAAAAGGGGTTTCCAACAATGACTTCTTCAACCATTTGCTATTTGCTTTTTCCGTTGTTGTTGAAGATGCACGTACCAGACAGAAGTAGGGAAAAGGGGCTGCGTTTTGGTATTGATCGGAGAAAGGATATATAAGAAGGCTCCAATGTATTTACCGATCCAAACAGCCATTTTTATCGTTACTATTATAGTAAGGATATATGGCGAGTTGTGATTGGTAAAAGTATGTCTCCACATAACCCACTGACATATCCTTACTAATCACAACTCACCATGTGGCGAGTTGTGACACAAAATTATACTAAAAATGGTATTCCTAGCATAATTCTTTATTTTATTTAAGTAGCTGCAGCCGTCTTTAGGACCAACATTATTTTATTTATAGATACCAAAGTAGGAAAAAAAAAAGGGGTTGCCAACAATGACTTCTTCAACCATTTGCTATTTGCTTTTTCCATTGTTGTTGAAGATGCACGTACCAGACAGAAGTAGGTAAAAGGGGTTGCGTTTTGGTTTTGATCGGAGAAAGGATATATAAGAAGGCTCCAGTGTATTTACCGATCCAAACAGCCGTTTTTATCGTTACCAAATATATATTCTCTCGTACACGTTCGCCCACTCCATTGGTAAGGATTTATCAGTTATATATGCATCTTGTTTAGTTTTTGACGTTCCAAGGTAATAACTAACAATTCTATGAATTTGATCTCTAGCAAAGAAGATTATATGAATTTGATCTCTGTATTGACCAACTTCACTATGTGAACATGTAGTTTTTATTCTTTTTGGCTTTGAAAACTCTTCACTGGTCCACTTTATTATGTACTTTTGATGATAGGCTTAACTTGATGGATTTGGTTTTTTTTTTTTTTTTTTTTTTGAGAAAAAAAAAAAAGGAAACTGGGGGGTGGGACTCCTTTTTTTTAGCTATATCTTTAAAGTTTTGAATAATTATACATATAATTAAAGAAATTTTTAAAATTTTGGGGAGGGGGGAGGGCACTAATAGTAGCTAATTAATCCCAGCATAATTTTTCCCCTCAGAATGGCATGTTCTCCCCAATTGGAATATCATATCATATAATCTAATATAACACTTTAGAATTGTGAGTTTAGTGGATTGTTTTTTTAATGGTTTTGGATCATAATCCACTTTTGACTCTGTGCCAATGATTCCTCTATTATTGTTGATTAGTGAACAAAATAAGGATTAGTCAAACCAAAACACCCAAATATTGGCTAGAACTGATAAACCATGAATAGTTCAAATTCGAATCATATTATAGAAGAAGAGTTATCACCTGGAAGCCAAAATCAAGGGCAATGTCAATGATACTTTTTCTCGTAACTCCGGGCAAAATAGTTCCAAGTGTAGCTGGAGTTGAAATAATTTTATCCTACAACATATGGGCAATGTAAATAGAAATGATGCCTACAGAAATAGGATGATAAGAATGTTGAGAAGACTAGTCTTTGAGTAAATAAATACTAAGCTTGCTTTTAATATTGTCTTATTATCTACTATTAACAACATTTTACTTGTGAAAATTTCATGAAAATTTATTTTACTCTAGAATTATTGACAACTATATAGACCACATTATAATATGGACAAGGTTTGGCAAACTTTGTCCTTATAATATGGCATTTTACTTTGTTGATGGAATGCACATACTAAAGAAAGCTTTAATTGATGTTTACGGAAGTAAAATTGATTTAAATAATTAGTATTGCCCGTGACAACAACCATTGTTAGTACCTTCACAATGAAAATGTTACAAACTGAAACCTCCTCAATATTTTGTCCAGTCTTTGCATCCAGGAATAAGACATCGGAGAATCCTTTGCTCTTTGCTTGAGTGAGTGCTTGGAGAACCTATATAGATATATGAAAGAAACGAAAAACTGGTTCCTCTGTATTATAAGCTCATGTGAAGAAGAAAGAACTTTAAGAACACAACAAATAAATTATTGCAATTGTTTCATCATACACAAAAGATGATAAGCTTTTAGGTGAACTTGAGCAAAAGTGCGAGAACTCTAGCTTGAAAGAAATGAAAATATATGTGAGAAATTATATTGGAAAGCACTCATGAATTACAATCTAGGAGTGCTCTATTTATAGAGCTTTATAAAATTAATCTTTTAGCTTTGGATTCCCAAGCTGGTCATAAAATATCTGCAACAAACGACATCGTGTAGCTTTGAACATTAAAAGGAGTGAGTGTTAAACGATGTCGTCTAGTGACACATCTTAAGTCAATCAAACGACGCTGTTTATTCCTTCTTCAGTCTTTAGTTAAAACTTCATCGTTTGATTGCTGATTTGGCATATGACCGTTAGATTGCAAACTTCCTCTTTAAAAAGAACTTTTTCCAAAATATGGATTAAATGATTAAGTTTACTATTTTTTAATATCACGTAAGACAAATAATAAATTCTATATCAAACCCTTTATGATCTTTAAGGTTGTTCCCAATGCTTAGCCAGTAAGTACCAAAAGAAAACTTTTTATTGTACTTTGAAAAATATTACATCAACTAATAACATTTTATTGTATAAATAATTAAAAAATCTCACCATTAGATTATATGTTCTCTATAATTTTAATATGTATGTCAAATTTCACACTGATTAGACTTTGTTTTGAATTTGATTCATAAACTTATCTTTAATGTATAGTTTTAAACTACAAAAACTTGAACTTTTAATATTTAGTTGATGACATAGTTATTTATCTTTGATCGTTTTGATTTTTTAAACATAAAAAATAAAATAAAAATAATAAAATTTAATGGTAAATTTGGCAAAATTCACATTCAATAAAAATAAATAAATTAAATAATATAATATTACTTAAAATTATATCAAGTATAACTTGAATACACACCATTTTTTTGGCATTATAAATAACAATTCTAACACAGAAATCTAGTGGATGCCTATGGGTACCTCAAGATAGAACAAAATGAGTAGCTCACCGGTGAATAGTTGGCGATCGTCTTGACACCTCCAGCTCCACCAGGGGTAGCTCGATGAAGCTTATCCTCAACAATCAAGTTTACAGGCGTGCCAGTGCCCTATTATATATATACAGACGAAGTACGTGTGAAGAAAANTCAGAATGGCATGTTCTCCCCAATTGGTATATCATATCATATAATCTAATATAACACTTTAGAATTGTGAGTTTAGTGGATTGTTTTTTTAATGGTTTTGGATCATAATCCACTTTTGACTCTGTGCCAATGATTCCTCTATTATTGTTGATTAGTGAACAAAATAAGGATTAGTCAAACCAAAACACCCAAATATTGGCTAGAACTGATAAACCATGAATAGTTCAAATTCGAATCATATTATAGAAGAAGAGTTATCACCTGGAAGCCAAAATCAAGGGCAATGTCAATGATACTTTTTCTCGTAACTCCGGGCAAAATAGTTCCAAGTGTAGCTGGAGTTGAAATAATTTTATCCTACAACATATGGGCAATGTAAATAGAAATGATGCCTACAGAAATAGGATGATAAGAATGTTGAGAAGACTAGTCTTTGAGTAAATAAATACTAAGCTTGCTTTTAATATTGTCTTATTATCTACTATTAACAACATTTTACTTGTGAAAATTTCATGAAAATTTATTTTACTCTAGAATTATTGACAACTATATAGACCACATTATAATATGGACAAGGTTTGGCAAACTTTGTCCTTATAATATGGCATTTTACTTTGTTGATGGAATGCACATACTAAAGAAAGCTTTAATTGATGTTTACGGAAGTAAAATTGATTTAAATAATTAGTATTGCCCGTGACAACAACCATTGTTAGTACCTTCACAATGAAAATGTTACAAACTGAAACCTCCTCAATATTTTGTCCAGTCTTTGCATCCAGGAATAAGACATCGGAGAATCCTTTGCTCTTTGCTTGAGTGAGTGCTTGGAGAACCTATATAGATATATGAAAGAAACGAAAAACTGGTTCCTCTGTATTATAAGCTCATGTGAAGAAGAAAGAACTTTAAGAACACAACAAATAAATTATTGCAATTGTTTCATCATACACAAAAGATGATAAGCTTTTAGGTGAACTTGAGCAAAAGTGCGAGAACTCTAGCTTGAAAGAAATGAAAATATATGTGAGAAATTATATTGGAAAGCACTCATGAATTACAATCTAGGAGTGCTCTATTTATAGAGCTTTATAAAATTAATCTTTTAGCTTTGGATTCCCAAGCTGGTCATAAAATATCTGCAACAAACGACATCGTGTAGCTTTGAACATTAAAAGGAGTGAGTGTTAAACGATGTCGTCTAGTGACACATCTTAAGTCAATCAAACGACGCTGTTTATTCCTTCTTCAGTCTTTAGTTAAAACTTCATCGTTTGATTGCTGATTTGGCATATGACCGTTAGATTGCAAACTTCCTCTTTAAAAAGAACTTTTTCCAAAATATGGATTAAATGATTAAGTTTACTATTTTTTAATATCACGTAAGACAAATAATAAATTCTATATCAAACCCTTTATGATCTTTAAGGTTGTTCCCAATGCTTAGCCAGTAAGTACCAAAAGAAAACTTTTTATTGTACTTTGAAAAATATTACATCAACTAATAACATTTTATTGTATAAATAATTAAAAAATCTCACCATTAGATTATATGTTCTCTATAATTTTAATATGTATGTCAAATTTCACACTGATTAGACTTTGTTTTGAATTTGATTCATAAACTTATCTTTAATGTATAGTTTTAAACTACAAAAACTTGAACTTTTAATATTTAGTTGATGACATAGTTATTTATCTTTGATCGTTTTGATTTTTTAAACATAAAAAATAAAATAAAAATAATAAAATTTAATGGTAAATTTGGCAAAATTCACATTCAATAAAAATAAATAAATTAAATAATATAATATTACTTAAAATTATATCAAGTATAACTTGAATACACACCATTTTTTTGGCATTATAAATAACAATTCTAACACAGAAATCTAGTGGATGCCTATGGGTACCTCAAGATAGAACAAAATGAGTAGCTCACCGGTGAATAGTTGGCGATCGTCTTGACACCTCCAGCTCCACCAGGGGTAGCTCGATGAAGCTTATCCTCAACAATCAAGTTTACAGGCGTGCCAGTGCCCTATTATATATATACAGACGAAGTACGTGTGAAGAAAATCTCAACTATTATGGATCTATGTGTAGCAGAAAAAAATTCAATTAAGTGAAGCTCATTGAAATGTGTACATTATTCATGACAATTTTAAACTCTCTAAATTTATGTGTAGGTAAAAGGACTAGCTATTTTGCTAGGCATATCAGTATGGCGTAACATGAGTTACTCAATAATACTGCTTTGAGAATCAAGAGTGCACAAATAAAGGACCTTCCAAGTTCCATTTGTATAACTCATTTCTTCCCATGACTACTTTATTCTCCATTGTAACTGCTAGAGCCATCCCTACAACAATTTCCTGCAGTCACTATTTCTAGGATCAAAGTTTTTCTCAGATAGCACAACCCACCTTATAATAATTGCCAACCGGAGAAGTGTACACTAGGAATGTATATTCTGGTGCCGGCGCCACTCCCAGAATCGATCCACTTCCCATTAGCAAAGGCCTAATATATAGTGACCCTTTTCCTGGAGGTGGCACCTATATATGTTTGAATTCAAAACAAGAACATTGGTTCATTCAAAAAGACAGTACTAAATGGAACTCAAGGGGATATTGAAGGTAGTGGGGATGAATTAATACCCAACGCTTGTTGGCAAGGACTGTTTGCTTTACAGCATCAATAAATTGCTCGACAGAAGGTGATGGCATGCACATTCTTTCTGCACCCATCTTCATGCGCATAGCATTCTGCTCTGGCCTGAAGAGCACGATATGACCATCTTCTCTCCTGTATGCCTTAAGGCCTTCAAACAATCCCTAAACACAACCATGCATGCATTTGTCAGTTGGATAAAGTTGTTCACGTCTGATTAATAAACAAAAAGAGTTGTAGTTCATGTTTATTATGCTTCAATTCTCTCATGTAAAAGTTGCATTTGCTACTGACCTGTCCATAATTTAAGATTGCGGCAGCTGGGCTAAGCTCAATTTTCCCATAAGGAGTGAGATTTCCTTGTGAAAAGTCTTCTCCTTGAAAGCATTTCATCTCAAACATGTAATCCGTTGGAGTTAAGCTAAATCCAAGTTCATCCCAGTTGACATCAGCGTACTTTTCACCATAATTACTGCATTTAATTACAAAAACAATATGTGAAATAAAGACTATGGAAAAATAAGTTGCTAATAGGTTTGTGCCATACATGGAAGTAACTATTATTATTTTGAAAGCAATTCCAGGCAAAGAAAACTTTCAAATGAATAGTATTCCCAACTTTCTTAACAAAGGCATTCATGAATCATTCCGATTACCTGTGGATAGTAGCTTCTTGCACTGAGGGTGCCGGTGGAGCCATGATGCAAAGATGTAATTAAGGAAACAGTCAGGCAGTAATGTCAATATAAGACCTTCTCTATTTCGAATCTGCCCTGCACCTACAAGTTAAAAAAATTGTAACCTCATGTGGAAAGTAAGTATATAGTTGAGGCTCGTCATGTGCGCTTTTGTTAATCAATGGATGCAGCTAAAACGGGAAATTATGGGAAGAAAAATTTACTATTATTTTAATGTAATTATGACTGGAAATATAAATTCGCAAAGAAAATCAAGAAAATTTTTTTTTTCACTGAGAAAACCAAGTTCACCGATACTAAGATTCGAACCATAAGTCAAAGGAATTATGCAACCAAGATTCGAACCATAGTGTGTTCTTTTGAGTTAAAAACCAAATCCATCGTCCGGCGGGTGGTACCCTTGAGCTTACTCAACTGCATCTTGGGGCGTGGGACAATGACTATA
Source organism: Quercus suber (assembly GCF_002906115.3). Taxonomy (NCBI): domain Eukaryota; kingdom Viridiplantae; phylum Streptophyta; class Magnoliopsida; order Fagales; family Fagaceae; genus Quercus; species Quercus suber. The sequence goes on along the minus strand of NW_027069903.1, from coordinate 131,879 downwards.
CACGTGCCCCCCCCCAAAACAAAAAAAAAAATTTGAGCTAGTGAATGATGCTCTTTAAAAAAATAGAATTTGTCAGTTGGTCTAATAGTTGTAATGAAAATTTAGTTTTTCTTTACTCAATTTCTTTTCTTGTACATGTCTTATATCAAACTAAACACATTTTATATACTCATTGGAGTTTCAAAGATGATAAATTTTCCTAAAAATTATCTCTTGAATAAACATATGTCAAAGTTATATTTAATTTTGTATACAATATATATTTATAAATTATGTCTTGCTCTATTATTATTAATATCTTAAGGTTATATATGTGTGTTTACATGTGTGTGATGGTCTGTCTTAATTCTTATTTGATATATTAGTACCACAATTTGGCCCCCTCAAACAAAAACCCTAACTCCACTCTTGGCTACAATGTTCTCAAAAGCAACATATGCTGCATGAACCATGTTAAAAACTAACATAGATGCTCATGTTATAACTAAGAGTCAGGGCCCTGTTACTTTCCTTTGTTGTAATTTTTATTCCGTTGAATTAGCAATAATTAAACTCTCATCCAAATGCAAATAACTCAAAACAAAACCTCCAAAAAGGAAAAGGAAAAAAATGAAGCATAATGTATGAACAATTAAGACAAAAGACAAGTAGTTGCTCAAAATTTAATTTCCCATGCAAAATGTACCATAGGAGCTAATATTAATTTGGGTAAATTTCACTAAACTACTCTAAGGTTTGGGCTAATACTAACTAGATCCAAGACTTTTAAAAAACAACCAATTTGGTCCTTAATAGACAATTTTATCCTTGAGTCCGTTTAGCACAGTTACTTTATTCTCACATTCTATTCACTATTCTCTTTTTCATCTCAAACCCCTCCCCTCTCTTCACTCTCTTCTCTCATATTTTCTCTTCTATAGCAAATGTTTATTACATGCTAAGATCTTTGATTTCAATTCACTGTGACCACACTAACATGAGCATGGATATAAGCAAAAATCATCTACAATTGCACCATGTCATAGACCACAAACATACACTAATACACATATAGCTATATAAATTCTAAAACTTGAAACCCCCAAAAATCATCCCAAATTACTAATCAAACACAGATTCATATGCATACATGAACAAAATCACCATATTAAAGTCATTTTGAGACAAACCCTAAATCAAAAAATACCCACAAATCTGCAAATGACCATACATAAACCCCCTTTCAAACCCAAATAAAAAATCACCAAATCCTTATATCACATAAGAAAACCCAATCCCTAAATTGACCAAGACCCAAACCAACAAAGAACCAAACCAAAAGAGAAATAAATTAATTAATTAATTAAGAAAAAAAAACAAAAAATAGAACAAAGAAAGAGGATAGAGATTGGCGGCCACCAGTGGTGGTGTCAGAGCTCGTGGGTCTTTGCTAAATGTTCCCTTGATGTTTGGCACACAAACCCAAACACAAACAAAGACCCAAACCTGGAAATAGAGACCCAAACCCAAAAACGAAGACCCAAACACGTTTGGCATCAAATTAGAGCTATTGGCAAGGAACAATAGCAGCAATGGTGATGCGAAGTTCGAAAATCCCTAGCCAAATGTCTCCATGGCACTGATTTGAAGAGAGAGTTGAATATGGTAGTGGAAAATCATGGGTTTTGGCCATGAAAGAGAGTCTTCAGTTGCCTGTGAGTGTGGGTGAGAGAGAGGGAGTCGCTGTGGCTGAGAGAGAGAGAGAGAGAGAGAGAGAGAGAGAGGACAAGAAGAAGAAGAGCCAGAGGTCTGAGAGAGAGGGAAAGAAGGGTTTGGATCTAGGATGAAGAGAAGAGAAGGATTTGGGCTAAAGTAAATGTGCTAATGGAGTCGGTGACAAATTTGTCTTTTAAGCATCAAGTTGGTCATTTTTGAAAAGTTTTGGACCTAAGTGGTATTAGCCCAAATTACCTCAGGATAGTTTAGTGGAATTTACCCTTTTAATTTCTTAGGACTAATATGATAAAAGTATAAATAATAAAAATAAAATTTTGATATATCTGATTGTGCCCATACTTCAATTACCAAGCATATCCTTCTCCAAAAAAAAAAAAAAAACCAAGCATATGAATGTTAATATGAAGCACAAAAATTACAAAAATGGAGGCTAATTACCATGCATATGAATGTCAATATTATACTACATTGACACTTTCAATGGTCCATTGTATCAGGTGGAGGAACGTGTTATTCCAGTAGAGAAGTTGATGGATGCCGATGAAGTTTTCTGCACAGGAACTGCAGTGGTTGTTAACCCTGTTGGTAGTGTAACTTACCAGGGTATAAGGTAGATATGAATGGCTACGTATTTGTTTTTCTAGTGAAATCTTAGGTTTGGATGGTGATTTTATTTACAACATTTTAGTTCATGGCACTGTTAACATTGCTACTTGATTGTCGAAATGCAGGGTTGAATATAAAACAGGAGCGGAAGCAGTATCCCAGAAATTGTGTGCAATGCTAAAAGGAATTCAAACTGGTCGTATTGAGGATAAGATGGGATGGACGGTCGAGATCGATTGAGCATCTAATCCTTATATAAAATTTAATAATGATGGTGGAGACTTAGCTCTTTGTAAAATTGAATTTTTCGATTCAAAAAAATATATTATTGAATTTTAGGAGGTTATGTTTTCCTGTTGCTTCGGCATTTTTTTCCTTTTTTTTTTTTTTTTTTTTTTGCAATATTTATATTAACACATACGTTATCCCATTTTTCTCGTTACAAAACAAGAAATTATTAGGTCCACTAAGAAAGCTGCTGACGTAGTCCTCCCTAACCTTCCAACCAACAAAATATCGTTATTTATGCAAATGTGACATTACCTGGTAATTTTTATTTTTTATTCATTGTACTGATTAAGATGCTTATTCACACATTTGCATAAATGATATTGTCTCATTAGTTAAGAGGATCATGTCAGCAGTCATCCTAATGAACCTAATAATTTCTCCTATAAAACAGCAATTTTATCAAGAATATTCCTTTCCTCCAATTCTTTGGGGGAAGATACAAGGATTTTGTTGGTGCATTAATTCTAGTAACAAAAATATCTATTTGATAATAATTTGAATGAGAAAATGTTGGAATTTTCAGACTCTAATAATTCTCAAATGTGGAACCAAATTATCTAATGTTTATGTTATCAAAAAGTTAGATAAGTCTCAAGCATTCTTTTCCTATTTTTGTATGGATGGAGTCCATTCCTTCATAACTGCTATGTCTTAAATCTTCTTTCTATGAATTAATAAACTGATACGATTTTCTTCTCAAAAAAAAAAAAATCAAAATTTTTAATTAATTAAAATTAAACTATCTAATAGGAGTTGGGTTCAAATGACACATGGTGTAACTCTAAACGATATTACATCACCCAATAACTTGTTATTGAAATCATATTTTAAAAATCTTACCGTTGGATTATATGTCCCATATATTCTTAACAAGCATATCAATTTTCACGTCAATCAAATATTATTTACCTTTTAATCCATAAACTCATATTTTATGTATTATTTTAAACTCTAAAAACTTCATTTTAAACAATTTATTAATGATATGATTATTGATCTTTAATCACTTAAAATTTTGCAATTCTAGAAAATATACAAAGAAAATATAATTTAATAGTAGATTTGTTCAAATTTGCATCTAATTAAAAAATATTAGATGGTATAACATAATTTAAAGTTACAACTTGAACTCAACACATCCAATTTATCATATACTAAAATATAAAAGTTGGGCTTAAAAGTTATGGTTTTGCCAAGTGACTTCACTAAATTACAGCAATTTTTTCTAAACTATGGTTACACTAAGTGTGTTAAAAACCCATGAGTAAAACTAACTCTTGAAAACTGACTTACAAGGAGAGGGAGCTCAAGAGCTTTTAAACACATAGTTAAGCTTACACTTAATTCATGTGGGACATCAAGATCATAACATACCACTACGCTCTGCAACCGATGTCCACAACTCACTCTAGCGACACTAAACCACAACTCATTTGATCTCATACTCAATGAACTATGTCTAATTACTTGACATGATGGTTGGCTCTAATACCAAATGTTAGAAACCCATGAATAGAACTCATCCTTGAAAACCGGCTTGCAAGGGAAAGGGTGTCCAAAAACTTTTAAACACATGGTTAAACTTACATTTAATCCATATGGGACATTAGAATCATAACATACTGTTAGGATTAGTGCCTTTAAATCCTATTGTATGATGTTATGTATGTTATTATGTATGACTTCATGTTGTGATTAATAAAATTGTTTTATTATTATCTAAAATAATTGTAACATGAATATTCGGACATTATCATATACTCCATGAGATGCATAAAATGTGATTTATGTGAAAAGTCACAGAAGATATAAATCACAAGTTATTTGTAAACTCAGAATTTTAATTCGTAGTTAGTGATAAAATTAGGTGTTTTATCTGCGAATACTATAACATATCAACTAAGACGATTTGTCTTGATCATGGAAGTAGAGACTTATAGTTGATGCGTTGTTATGTTTTAAGAGTTAAGACATATTAAACTGGATCGCTGTGAGATTTATTATTCTCCTAATGACTGTCAAATGAATAATAAATCTAACTTCTATTTACATGAACTCTTAATTCTAAGAGAATAATGGACCTGATCATGAAATGTAAGTTACTTTAATATATTAGGAGTGAGATCTAAAGTAACGGTCAAAACCTTAGTATGTTGGGCTACCACATTTAGTGTTGATGGAACACATATTCTCAAGATGGAATTCATAGTCTCTTAACAGAGATACAAAATATTCTCTTAAGATAAGTTTAATGAGTTTGTTATTCAGAATATTAGGCCTAACTACTTTAGTAAATAGTTACTAAAGTATATATTTATGAAATTAGATTTCATAAATATATGATGAATAACTTAAAGAATTAAACTGGGTACTCAAATATTAAGATGTAGTAATTTACAAAGTGGCAGTCTACATTCATGACTTTGTATTACTACGAATATTTTATGAAGTGGTTGCATATACAATAAAGTTTTGGGATATAATTTATTAATAAGGCCTAGAGTGTAATTATATTTATATAGTGGTATTAAATATAATTAATGGGAACTTTGAACTTGTCAAAAGTTGACAAAAAAGCCCAAAACTCATTTGAGCTAGTGTCTTATTTGTTCCCTTTTGGTCCCACTCCAAGCCACATACTAAAGCCCAATTGGAAATGCCCAAAATGCTAGCCCAATTAGATAATCAGTTATTATGAGAGAAACATACCGAATTTTGTAAGAACAACAAGATACAAAAATTGGTATACATGTGAGTGTTGGACACTCTTTCATTCTCTCTAGAACATACACATATAACTAATTGTGAGACCACACTTCTTTGGAATCAAGTGGAATTAGAGTGAAGATTAAAAGTGTTCCAAAGTACTTCTAACATTTGGTTTTGAATTTCACCGCTTCAAAGTACACTCTCTTGTTCTTATATTCTGAAACTTACATAGTGCATGTTATCAATTGCGAATGAAGTAGATCCTTTAATTTTCTGCTATGTACATGCATGTTTCCATCAAATGGTATCAGAGCAGTCTTCTATTTCCAATCTGTATAACATGTTTTGTGAGTTTTGAAATTAGAGATAATAGTATCATAATGTTAGAAGATTATATATGTATTTAATTTTCTACATGGTTGTTGAAACTATGGTTTGATGAAAATTGATATTAATGTTATGATGTTGTTTAAATTTGAATTTAAGTATGTCAAATTGAACTTTAAGGCTATAGCATCAATGGAATTCAGTTTTGATATTAAATGCTATTTATCATGTTCATATGGTGATTGTTTATTCATGAAAACCGTTGAAAACTGTTCAGATTTTCCCTTCAAAAACTGAAAACACGGGTTTTTTTGCGGGTAACTTTCTCACAAAATTACTCGCAAAAAATGCTTTTGAAGCACAAAACTTTTTGTGGGTAAGCTTTACTCGCAAAATAGTCATGGCATAGTCATGAAAGTTTCTGTCTGAATTTTGTGTTTTCACTATTTTGCCTTAACTCATTTTCGCGAGAAGAGCTTAGTCGTGAGATACTCACGAAAATGTATCTAAAGAGAATTTTGAATTTTTTTTCTAAGTGTTTTCAGTTGTATAAAATGCAAGGCTATATGTGATTAGTTTACACATGTTTACAAAATAAAAACCTTTAATTTGAAACATCTAGTGGGAGAGGGATACAAGGGTTGGATCTCATGGCCTCCATTGTCGGTTCATAGTAGCATGAAATATATACTTTTTCTTTGCTTCGAACTTAGCATTCCATGCAGAGAGTATTTATTTTATGGTACTACAGGATTGAATTTCTTGGTTTATAATGGTTTGATCAAACACCTTATCTTAGTCTCAAGCTTTGCATTCCATGCAGAGGGTGTTTTGTATCATAGTACTACAAAATAAGTCTGTTAAGGGGTTGAAATGTGACTACACATGATTCTAGACAATAGTATACACTAAACTAAATATTATAGTATCCTCTATGTTGAGTTCTTACTATTATTATTTAGAGGCCAAATGTATAACGGCATATTATTAGTGTTTGATAAGAGTTATCATGATAGCAAGGCGGCTTGTGTTGGTGTAAATACAAGAAGAGAAGGAGTCTGCAGATTCGGAGCTTACACATCGTCACGTCAATAAGTTACTACATAAGTGAGCAATAGATTTAGGATTAAATCTGATTGCAAAAACTTCAATTCTCTTATAATGGATTTTTTTACCTTAATGATAGCTATGTTAAATTCTTTATAGGTTTTGATCATAAAACGGTTCGTTTCACCGATTTTCTTGAGTCATCATATCGTGTGTTATTTACTTTTTCGCATCTTTGCATGATATGATTTATTGTTGTTTAACCTAGATTTGAATAATTAATCCAAGTAATCTCTTGGTTTATATATTAGGTTAAACAATCTGGTTTTAGGGATCTAAATGAACAAATAACAACAATACAATTTACCTATAAATTAACTACCTAAATAATTACTTAAGGACATAGAAAAAGCACCTCAATTTTACAATAAAACATATGTGCAAGCATTGTATGTGGCATGTAACTTTTGTCAAATAAAAACATAAAAAATTATGATTAAGGATAAAAATATACTTTGAAACTTTCAGTAATAAAATTTTGGTTGGAGTACATTTTAAATGTCTTATAGAACCTTCTAATATAAATGCTATATCCCTTTTGCTCCGTTGCTTCAAGAATAATTACAATAACCTCTAAATAACAACAACAAAATAAAGCACAAATCTAGTATAAAGAAACCCAATTGCCCCAAGAATAACATGAATTATTTGTAGAAAAATTATTATTGACAAAAAATAAATAAATAAAGCACAAATATGGGCTAAACACACCATTGCCCCAAGGAAAACTAGAATAACCTTCAAAGAAACCCAAATTCCATAAAACAAAAAGAAATATACACACCAAAAAAAAAAAAAATTCTTAAATCTAATATCACAAGATCCAAATCGTAAATCCCAATTTTTACCCATTTAGCTCGGTCTCGCTCTCTTAACTCTTATTCTTTCTTAACTCAATCTGTCATGGGAGTTGGCCACTCCAACCTCCAAGCCTGACACCTCAACACGCTAATCACAGCCATTAATGGCTTAGGGTGGGAATGTTTTGTTGATGTCTCCACACTCTCCACCCTTCTGGTTTGATCCATTAAGTTGAATCGGTTGAGATATGGTCATGAATCTCTAATATCTCTCCTTTCCCTTGTCTCTACAATGTGTTTTGTGAAAAATTGAAAATTGGCTTTTTATTATTTGGTTTAATATCAATACTGTTGCCTGCACTCTCCTCTCTTTTCTATTTTTGCTTAATATCGTATGTGTGAATGCAAGTGTTATTATTTGGTTTTTGGTGTGAAGTAATAAGGGTCATTGATGGCTTAATAAATATTAATAAAATAATGGCATTATAAAATCGAATGATTCTTAATTTCTCAATTTACACGGTAAATTGTGAAGTGTTTAATTTTTTTTTTAAGATACACTTTTATATATATATATATATAAATATATATATATAAATATATAATGAGTTTGCTGTAATAAATTGTATGGCAATGCTATATTTTTAAGAAACGAGAGAAATTTGTTAATCTTATGTCAAAATATTATTTAAATGATTAGGTAAATGTATAGGATAAAATTCTTACAACTAATTGTTGTTACCTCTTTGTAAGATCACGGAAAAATAAAGTACAATTTTGATTTTTTTTATTAAGAAAAATTCAAAATAATTTAGAAGCTCATAATGAGAATGCAATGTTTTCAACATCTAGTTTTATGTCCCAATTTCTAAAATCCATCAAATAATTTTTTGAAAAATCACCATTAATAAAATTGGTAATAGTTCATTAAAGAATAATCTAGATATACTTCCACAAATATAATTATGATGTTAATTAATAGTTTATGTTAAGTTTGGTCTATACCAATTTTTTTTTTCATTTATACTTTCTCCCCCCCCCCCCCAACCCAACTGCTTCCGTCCTTGAAATTTATCTAAAATTAAATGATTTGTATAAATTTTAAGTTTTCTAGAACTATTTTTATACACTTATTGATATTAATCTTTAACTTATCTAACAAGAAAGCCTTTATTTAAATTATTTAAAGAATAATTATAGTGATTGATATAATTTAAAAAGATAATTACACTGGATTTATTCAAAGAAAAAATATTTTTTAAATTAATTATATGAAACTATCTTGATGAAATTTTCTTATATATATATATGTGTGTGTGTGTGTGTGTTTTATTTTGTAAAGTTAAACATATTCATATATTTAGCTGGACACCCTGAAAAGTTTCTAGGTTTGCCAACCCTATTCATATATGCCAGGTTTTACCAAATTTCTAGGAAATATGGTGGAAAATACCCTTTTCATTCACCAGAATTTTGCCTATTAACGTACACTTTTCTCCCTTACAGGAAGTCAGGAGAAGTGAAACTTGTATTGCATTATTCTAATGCTCCTGTAAGTGACATTAAGCTACACTAAGTACATTGGATTATTATTATTTAATAGCATGAATCTTGTATTAATTCATTGAGGTATTTTTCTTTTTTTAATGGGAGCTGAATAATATATTGGATTATTGCAGAAACTTGCAAAAAGAAAAATTCCATCAGCATTGCCATCCGAGACACCGCCTACAACCCGAGCCCCTTTGTACCCACCAATATCTGAAGTTCATGACCCTCCTTCCTACCCAAATTGTTCTCCTTCTCCAACATGGTATCCGCCCTCAACTTCAGCTTATCCGCCATCTCTACTAGCCTCACCCTTTTATATCCACCACCATCTCCAACTTATCCTCCACCTCCATATCCACCACCTCAAACTTAACATTCATACTAGAGTGATTTCGGATGTGTCTACAATGGGAATGAAAAGGATGTATAAAAATAACACAGCCATCAGAATAATGAAAACATACTCTTTGTTTTCAGGAATTATTTATTTATAGTGATTTGATTTGAGATGTTATAAATTAATTGTTCGATGAATAATGAAAACATAATCTTTACTTTCAGGACTTATTTATTGGTAGTGATTTGATTTGAGATTTTATAAAATAATTGTTCAATATTGTTCACAATAACTTTTTATTGGATTCGTGAATTATGACAAATTTACTATTAAATTATATTTCCTTCTTATATCTTGTATGTTTCAAAATTTTCCAAAAGATAAATTATTGAAGCGTTGTTTAGGACTGTTGATACCCAAGAAAAGTGACTTTTTGACTCAATGGGAGACGGTCATGTCAATGTTTACCATAAATAGGTAGGATCCAATTATAGTAGATCTGGTTGAAACGGCCATTCAAAATTTGCTGGAACACGTAGAGAGTAAAATGAAAAGCTAAGCGGATTTGTATTAAACATCTGATGATCAAAGTTTTATATAGCAAAACATTTTGTTTTTATTACGAGATTAATTATTACATAGTAGACTAAACCACATGAAAATTCCCAACAGCATGTGCCCAGGGAGCGTGACAGAGAGACAACCAATTTTTCCCAGGAAATAATTCTAAGTAAAACAAACCAAAACAAAAGGCAAGAGAGGGACATGACATCTCGCTGTAACTAAAGAAGTACTAATAGATTGCATAAAGTTTTGCGCACTTCGTACAACCTTTATATATATATATATATATATTTCTCTCCAAAGACTAGGCCTGAGGCGCTGGTGGGCTTGGAGAAGGAGCTGTGGATGGAACGGAGGCTGCTGCATCACAATAGCCACTTAGAATATTGCCTTCCTCAGCTGTGAAACCGAGTGAAGTGAGCATGGCAGGCCAGCAGTTGTGTGTTATAATAGTAATGGCACGGCAACAGTCAGGACCAATATCAGCCTGGCCATTGAGGAAGAAAACAACAATCTCATTTGAACATGATTTGAGCTCCAATAGCGCATTCCAGCAAGGGACTAAGCCTTCACTGGTATCAAGCGTTGCTGCGAGCCTGTGTCCGGGCTTAATGTACAAGTCCCTTGTTGCTGTCACATTTGTCACTGCCAAGAGACATGCAAGAAAGAAAAACATAAACACATTTCCGCTAGCCATTGGAAAATGATTTGTGTGCATGTGTGTCTATATGAGAGTGGGAGATTGAGAGATATGAAAAAGTTGAGAAGTGGGAATCTATTTATAGAGCAAGTGATGAGGGAGAGGAAAGGATTTTGTGATGTTTAACCATTATAATGGGATTTAATTGTATTAATCAAAAGGAGATAATAGGAGATATGATGGGTTTCTGTAACTGTCATCTGATCAATCAAGATTTTAGCCTTAGGAAGCCGAAGGTGTACAGATTTATTTTATGGGAACTTATGACAAGCGGTGCCCCACACTTGTGAAAAGCCTGGGCAATTTTTTTTTTTTTTTTTTTTTTTAATAATCATTCAAGCCTAGGCAATCTCAAATTCAACTTTGTTCTAGGTAACTCTCTTTCAAGTTTTTGTATTTTAAAATGTCTAACTCTAAGTAACATTGATATAACTCTAAGGTTTTTTTTTTTTTTTATACTTCAAGATATAACTCTAAGTTATGTTTTATACAATTTAATATTTTTTATTAAATGCGAATTTTAACAAATCTATCAATCACTTTGTGTTGAACCTCTTTTTCTCTTCCTTGTATGTGTTTTTGTTTCTTTAAAAAAAAAAAAACTATTGAATTAGATTATTTTCTTATATTTTACATGCTTACAAAATTTGAAAATGATCTGAAACCAATAATTATGTCATTAATTAAAAATTTAAATTTAAAACTTTTACATTTAAAAAAGTGCATACAATATTTGTTTTTCAACCTAATAGTAAATAACATTTAATTGAAACGAAATTTGATATTAATGTTAAGAATATAAAGAACATATAATTCAAATAGATTTGGTGGCTTATGCTATTTTAGTGGAAGAAATTATGTGGATGCTCTAAAGCCTAAACCAAATTGAGTTTGGCCTCAAAAAGTGATGGGAATTTAATTAATAACTAGATGATATGGCACTATCACTTAAGTTGTCATATCAATTTATGGATTTTTTTATTATAGAAATCAAAGTTATGATTTCCATTTCGTTCTGGCAGAAATTTTCATTCCAGCCGCTAGCGCTTAACCATGATGGATCACGCCCTTCATTTCTTTTTCTTTTCTTTTCTTTTTTTTTTTTCCCTGATTTTCATCTCCAATTGTTTGGCTTGTTTCTTTTTTTTTTTTTTCTTTTTTTTTTTTTGGGAGAAACAAAGCTTGTTTCATTTATTTTCTTTGTTTGTTTTTTTCCAGTGTTGTGAACCTAGGTGCGCGACTAAGTCTATCATTGAAAAGGATAAAGGAGGGAAAGTGTAGGCTTTTTGTTTTGACTTTTAATTAAGACCCTCCACAGTCCCAGTCCACAAACTACTAAAAATATGTGAATGAAATTTACTTATCATTATTAATATTATTATTATTATTATTATTATTATTATTAAAAAAAAATATTGGGTTTGAGATTGATATATTAATTGAAATATGGACTAATAATTGTAAAATTCTTAGTGAATTTATATGGGTTTTGACCAAAAATATGTATAAAAAAAACATATGTATATAACTAAAAATATAAAATAGACATTACCCCGAAATAATAAGTTGAAACAATACGTAGTATTAACCTATGATGTTCACTCCATAATGATTGTTATTTATAATCAAACCAAGATATTAATTGATTTTTATCAAGGTTATCAAAATCGAGATCTTATATTGGATCATGAAAGATAAATGAGATCGTAAATCGTAAGATCGGATCGTGAATCGTAAGATCGAACATTATTTGAAAAAAAAAACAAAAAATACACATTAGTATGTTAAATAATTATATAAATTATATATTTATTGATATAATTATCATACATCACTACTTCCATCTGTAAGCATCATTTAAAGAAGCAAAAAACCTCAAAATGTAACACTTTAGTGGGATATTTTTTATTTGGGTCCAACTGGCACTCTCTCTACATTAGAGTGGAAAAACTTGGTCTATTGGGATTTTATTTTTCATTTAGGTCCAACTGAACATTTTGTCAAGTTAAAGAAGATTACAAGAAACCAAAGTCGTTTGGGATTGTCAAAATTGTACGATCCTACCAATCCTAAACAATTGCAAAGATCCTTGAAAGAACCGGATCATTTTGGGCAGGTGATATCGTAAAATCGTAGGATCATAAAATCCAAATCGGGATTTTGACAACTAAAATTTTTATTGTAAACAAAATTTGAATTTCAAATCTCTTATTCAAAGAAAAATGTTCAATTAAGTTAATTAGTACCCACCTAATTTATAAAATTTTGGTTGTATATAGCATTTACCTCTAGCAATATTTCTTAAAAAATGTCAAAAAAATATTTTAAAAATATATTATTAATAATAAATTAATCAATTATCATTATCCACGTCATATTGTGCGTGTTAATTTCTTTTTTATTCTTTTTTGGTGAAATATAGTGTTAATTTCTTACTCCTTACCTTTCATGTCCCTTGCTGGCTTAAATACCGCGTATACTACTATTCCAAGTCGATTGGTTAGAACTTAGAAGTGGACCAGGGGTCATCAAACTCGTAATTGTTCGCTAAACTGGTAGACTCTTTCCAAACTTTTTTTTTTTTTTTTTTTGAGAAAGACTCTTTCCAAACTTGGTTGGAAGAGATACCTATAACATTGTTTGACTCTAAAAGTCTTGCACAAAACTTCGAGGAACATGTATCCCACGCGTAATATATTAATGAAAATTCCAACTAAATCGTTGCAGTAATACTATACGAGAGTTCATCACAATCCAACTAAATAGCTGCTGAAATCAAATCCATCATGTCGATTATTGGCATTCAAGGCCAAATTCTTGAGGTCACTGGTAATTGTTTCTATGGCCCTTCAATTTCTTTCTTTTTATAGCTTTAAACTAATGAAGATTACAGCAAAAACGACAACAAAAATTAATACCCCAATCACATCTATCTCCATGTATATATGTCACTCTTGTTCAATGTCGTTTTTGGTTTGGTGCAGTTGTTGGGTGCAACAAGCTCAAAGACACCGAATGGATTTCAAAGCAGGACCCGTATGTGTGCCTCGAATATTCTAGTGCCAAGTATCGCACTAAAACTTGTAATGGTTTGTACCAAATTCACTGTCGGATCTGAATTCAAACTCAAAGTTTTTTTTTTTTTCTTTTTTTTTCTTTTTTTTGACATTTTTTTGGTTTTATTTGTATATAGATGGTGGTAAGAATCCGACATTCAACCACAAATTTAAGTTGGAGTTAATTGAAGGTTATGTAGAAATAAAAATCATGGTTTGGAACGAGAATAAATTAACTTCCGACAAATTCATCGGCAGTGGAAGGTAATTTGTTTTTGTAGTTTTTATGAAATGAAAATGCATTCTTTTGAGACCGGCCCTTTCGGCTTAATTTTAATGGGTGGTGTTAGGTTCTAAGGTCTTAGGATTTTATGTATTTAGAACTCTAATTTGTAATGTTGGCAAACCATGATCAAAACATTGTATGGTGTCTTCTTTAGACTTGCTCAAAGTTGGTTTAATATTGTAAAGTTGGAATCGAGTGGCTGCAGAAGTACTTGGGACTCTCGGCCTGGCTCGATCGATCGAAGAATAGACTCGATCGATCGAAAATCGCACAGGTTGAATTTTCTGCAGAATTTCCAACTCAGCCCTACTTCATTAAACGTTTAGGGTTTTATGTTTTTATCCCGCTCGACTTCCTAATGCTACCACCACGTTTTTG
>NW_027069903.1:86359-112538 GCF_002906115.3 Quercus suber | reverse complement strand
GAATTCAAGAAAGAAGTAGTCCGTGGATTCGGAGCCTGCGCGTGGTCGTGTCAGGAAGTTCTACTGGTGGGTAGCATTAGGAAGTCGAGCGGGGAGCTTGTAGTCCTTTTGTACGAACTTCAATTCTTTCATAGTGAATTCAGGTTAGCCTTGAGGATCGGTGGGTCAAATCCTCCCCAGGTTTTTACCGTGTGGTTTCCTGGGTGATCATATCTTGTGTTATTTATTTTCCGCTGCATTATTATTCTTGATATGATTGTTTGATTGTTTTAACCTAGAATTGCTTAATTTGACTAAGTAACAACTTGGCTAATTAATCTAGGCTACGCAATCTGTGTGTGTTTAAGGGGTCTAAAACCGTTCAGGTGGTTTTGGTTATTGTTAGAGTTCTATTGCAAAAGGTTCTTTCTCAGGGATTCGACGACGACACCTGGCCTCTGCAGACTACTTCTGGGAGGTAAAAACTGTCCCTTTTATGTTCTTAATCTGTTTTTAAAATGGAAAAAAGGTATTAAAAAAAATTATAATTTTTACTGCATAAAGTTACAGGTTGACATGATAATTAATGTAATTGTTACATTTTAATAAAATAATAAATAAATTTTTAAATTTTTTATTATTAGTGATGCATAAGTTTATGAAAATTATGCGATAAAATTTATAATATTCCTTATCACTGTTTTAAAAATTATATAGTAAAATCTATAATATCTCTCAGAACTTGTCAAGCATGGAAGAGTTATGATTTGGTTTAATTTGCAGGTAGCCTTGATATATTCCATTTTCCAAATTATCTAAATGAGGTTTAATTTTATTTGGTACTATAGTAGTTAATCTGTACAGGTTTTGAGAATATTTATTGTTAAACATGTATTTAAATATTTATCTACAAGTAAAAAATTCAAATACACACAAAAAAAAAAAAAAAAGTCAAATAAGAGATTTTGTAGAAAATATTCAATGCAATTAAATTAGGATTTATTCAAAAAATATCAAGTGTAATTTAATCAAAATTTGGTTACTGTATCCTAATAAAACGGTGAGTACTAATGTAGGTAACATGTAACAAATTGACCAAATTAAATTAGTAATATGCCTGTGTGGTATTAGAATTAATTAAAAATTAAATGCAAATTAAAGAGAAAATTTTACTAACATAATCAAAAGTTATATATATATATATATATATAAGATAGAAATTTCACTCTAACCTAATCTAAGTATATATGTGTGTGAAACTTTCTTCTGGAGACTTAAATCCTTGTCCTTATCGCCCACACCCCACAAGCATTTATACTTATGGAATGACTATCACACCAAGAGTGTGCAATTGTCTAACATAATCAAAAGTTAATAATTAGTGGAACCATTTAAAACTTTAATTGAATTCACATTGAATAAATTAAGTCTATACTTGTGGGGGGAAAAAGCCCAAAGCTACTTAATGGGCCCGGAACCCCCTGTTAAGGACTATTGTATTTTTGAGGATTAATAGGTGGTTGGGGCGGCCCATCTAAAACAGGAAGCCCAGAAGCAGAAGTGAAGTGTCGTCCGAAGAGGTCACCATTGGTCCGAAGACGTCTTGCTCCTCGGCTATGATGAGCCTTAATCAAACGAACGTGTGGAAGGTCCGACTAATCTTCCCAACAATCCCAACGGTAATGATAGGTCCTGGGTGGATCCGGAAATGATCAGAACTAAAAAATATCTAAAGGAAAAGCTGCTACCACCGCATTTAATGCGCTGCAACAGCTTTTCTGGCCACATTTATGTGGAGAATACCCCTGAACAGTGCAACCTCAGCTACTGCCACTCACAAAGAACTAAAGTAGACACATGACGTAACATGCACTTGAGTAGATGCGTGGATAAAGAACAGGTGGACGATGGAGATGATAGGAAGGGATGCTATATAAAGAAGAAGGGTCCCTGATAATGGGGGATCGGAGAAGAAAAAGAGAAAGAGAGAGAAAAGCTCTACTGTAACTCTGAACGCTGTAATCATTGTTCACTCAATAAAATACCTCTTCAGACATTCATTCATGGAGTTATCTGAGTTTTAGTTCATGTTATCATCATCATTGCACGTAACCTAGCCAACTGTTCTGTGGTTCATAACCAACTCAGCTCTTTCGTCCACTCTCTACAAATTCATTGTTCTGGGTTCGTTGGGCCTCTAACCCATATCCTTTAGGCTTGGGCAACAAAAACTGACTCTACAATACTAATTTAAAGTAATACAAGAGAAGATTCTTTTAGGAAAAAAAAAAGAGTAAAATATGAGAAAAACTGAATTCCACTGCTCATATTCGATGCACGAATTAATTGAAAAATATGTGTAAATTAAAGAAAACATTTTAGATAAATAATCAAATCTATTTTTACTGGGCTTATTCCCGAACAAAGAAAAGTAAGCATACATGCATTATTTCTTGGCGTACGAATGGAGTAAATGGGCCTTTAGCAAGCCCAAAAAAAAAAGTAAACGGCCTAGTACTAAACCCAATATCACATTTATGAATGATTGGCGCACACAATACCAAATACGTTCAATTTTTGAAATTCTTGATGGAACATGGTGTTGATATATAGAGAGGGAAGGGTATAACATCCTATTTTATTTTTCTAAAGTAGGACTTTCACTAAATCTTTCTCACAAACAATATGTCCCTCATTAAAAAAGATAATAATATTAACAATTTTTTTACTTATAATTGATTCATTCAGTACTCATTCTCCCAATTTATCTTTCACTTTGGAGTTGCGAAAGTCCTACATTATGAATTTATATGATACTTTCTTTTTTTCTTTTTTTCTTTTTTTTTTTTTTGAGAAGAGAATTTATATGATACTTGACATGCAATAAGTGTTTATACGTCTCTCATAAAGAAATATCTCTGAAAATACGTGGACTCACAAGATATTAAGTCAAATAGCATTTTTTTTATTGTACATTTTATTTTATATATATATATATATATATCCCAACTCAAAAACCAAAAAATCAAACACATTTTTCCTTCTCATTGTTTGGCTCGGTTTTTAAAGTTATGGTGAACATATATAAGCTTATATGCAAGGTTGTTATGTTAGTTTCTCTGACCTAGGGTAAGGCTTGCCGAACCCTAGCTGCCAGTAGAATAGTGAGTGCCTACTTGAAGGAAGGCAAACCAGTTTTGTTGAAACTTTGTTTCCATTGGTTTTTGAAGAAGGAGTATCGTTAGTTGGCTTGTGAAGGCAGAGTATTGGTGTTTTCCGAGTGATGGAGAAGTTAATGGGCTCATGGGAGAAGTTCTCTCTTTCAGAGTCGGAAGGAAATAAGTTCTCAATTCAAGAAGAGTCTAGGGTGAGGGATTTTCTCTTAGCAGCCAAATTCCATACAAGAAGAGTGTTGAATATGGAAGCCATTGCAAAGACCTTCAAACTCCTTTGGAGGACGAGAAAGGGCTTCGAGATTAGGGATATGGGCGATCACATGGTGTTGTTTAGATTCCCTGAGGCAACGGACATTGATAGGGTCCTCCAAGGAGAGCCATGGATGTTTGATAAACATTTGGTGGCCCTTAAAAGAATGGAGACAAGTGAAGCCATCAGAGAGTTGGACTTTAGTCGCAC
The DNA here is from genome assembly GCF_002906115.3 of Quercus suber. Classification (NCBI taxonomy): domain Eukaryota; kingdom Viridiplantae; phylum Streptophyta; class Magnoliopsida; order Fagales; family Fagaceae; genus Quercus; species Quercus suber. Next base: position 108,923 of record NW_027069903.1, on the reverse strand, counting down.
TAGCTTCTGGGTGAAAGTCCATGATCTACCAATCCGAAGTTCAACAATGGGAATAGCAAAGGAAATAGTTTCCATAGCGGGTCAGGTGGATATGACGGCGTCTGAGGAGGATAGCTCGAATGATTTCAATTTTCTTCGGCTCAGGGTAGCAGTAGACACATCAAAGCCTTTATGCCGAGGGAGAAAGATTACTAGGAGTGATGGAAAGGAGGGTTGGGTTAGCTTCAAATATGAGAGGCTACCTAATATATGCTTCTGGTGTGGTATGCTGACGCACAGTGATAAAGAATGTGCCTTGTGGGAAAAGAGCAGGGGCAATCTAAAAGCTGAGGATCAACAGTTTGGAAGTTGGCTCCGTGCTTCGGTACCAAATCCAATTCGACGAACAGTGATCCGCGTGGCTGGCTTTGAGGATGACGCATTGAGTGAAGATGATGAAGTGCATGGGGAAGGCGATATGGGTGGGGCTGTACCGGAACAGAACAGGTGCAAGGAAGGAGACGACGGTAATCCAGTGGGCGAAGCTATAGCCGTTATGGAAGGTCCGAATTTCTCGGACCACAGTAATGATGGCGCATTAAATATGGGATCAATTCATAACAGCCAGGAATTTTCGAATTCAGGAAATGAGATTAAGGAAGCAGATTTCTCGGCACAGTTGAAGGACATTGATGAGGATTTGGCTAAGTTTGACAACGTAAAATCTTCAAAGGAATTTTCAACGGTTAGTTTTTCCAATAACAATCCGGGCCAAGAAGTGGAGTTTGAGTCTAATGGGCCTGCATTGGTGGGCTTGGACAAGTATAAAAATGCAATCCAGGAACAAGGTAGGCCCAAACCGAGGGGATGGGTTCGTAAAGAGCAACATAGAAGTGAGCCCAAAGAAGGAGTTTCTTCTCTGTTAAAAAAGAGAACAACCAGAGAGGAAATAGACGTAGAACTGGAGTCTGAGGAAGTTAAGAAAAAAATGGCTAAGGCCGTTTCAATGCCATCGGTGGAGGCTGGTTTCCAGCCCCGCCGACAACAATGAATCTCTTAGCGTGGAACTGCCGGGGGCTTGGGAACCGCCGTGCAGTTGGTGAGCTTGTCGATATAGTGCAAGCGCAAGGTCCCACAATCGTGTTTTTGTCGGAAACATGGTCAGATCGAGATCACATGGAATGGGTTCGTTGTCAGTTGAAGTTTGATGGTTGTTTCCCTGTTCCTAGCAATGGAAGAGGAGGAGGTTTGGCTTTACTATGGAAGGATGAGGACATGGTTTGGGTCGACAGTTTCTCGAATTATCACATCGACGCTATTGTGCATGGAGGTTCGGAGAGGGCATGGCGTCTAACGGGGTTTTATGGTGAGCCCGAAACCAGTAGAAGGAGTGAGGGGTAGAGTATGTTGCGGATGTTAAGCTCCAAACCAGCCCTCCCATGGTGTTGCATGGGTGATTTCAACGAACTTTTGGAGGTGGAAGATAAGAATGGAGGTGCTCCACGGTCACACAATCTCATGCAGGCATTCCGTGATGTCTTAGATGATTGCGGGTTTATCGATTTGGGATATTCGGGACCAGATTTTACGTGGCATGGAAAACGAAGAGGAGAGCTGGTGTGGGAACGCTTAGACAGAGGAGTTGCAAATTATGATTGGCTGAATCGGTTTCCCGCTGGTAGAGTAAAACACCTGCAATGTTTCACTTCGGACCATAGACCGATTTTGTTAGAACAAAACCCGAATGGAGAAAGCCACAGGTGGAATCGTAAACCTTTTAGATTTGAAGCGATGTGGACGTCTGACCCGGGATGTAGTAATTCCGTTTCTAGAGCATGGAGCCACCAAGTTGAAGGTACTCCAATGCACAGAGCAGTAACAAAACTGAAATGGTGTAAGAAGAAGTTGAAGGGCTGGAGTAGACAGCATTTTGGAAATGTGAAAAAACAAATACAGAAAACAAAGGAGTTGTTGTGGAAGGCTGAGGCAGAATCTACTAGGACTGGGAATAGTCAGGAGGTGGATAGGTTGAAGACAGAGTTAAATAAGCTGTGTGAAAAAGAAGAACAAATGTGGCATCAAAGATCTAGAGTTCAATGGATAAAATCCGGAGACAAGAACACCAAGTTTTTCCATGGGACAGCCACACAAAGGAAGCGACAAAATTTCATTAAGGGGTTGAAGGACAATGATGGAGTTTGGCAGACATAGGAGGGAATTGTTTCAAAAATGCTCATTGATTTTTACTCAGAGTTATTTACCTCATCAAATTCACATAACCTTGAGAGCATTTTAGATGGGGTCCAGGAGGTGGTCACTGGGGAGATGAACTCCAAACTTATTGATACGTACAAAGCAGAGGAAGTGGAGATTGCAATAAAGGATATGGCGCCTTTAAAAGCTCCAGGTCCAGACGGTATGCCACCATTATTTTATCAGACCTACTGGTCCGATGTTGGTATGGATATTACTCAAGCTGTTTTATCTTGTCTTAATTCTGGGTCTATCTTAAACTCTATAAATCATACTTTTATCACTTTGATCCCAAAAGTAAAAAATCCAGAGAAGGTCTCAGAATTCAGGCCAATAAGCTTGTGCAATGTGATTTATAAAATAGTGAGCAAAGTCATTGCAAATAGACTAAAACCTCTTCTCAATAAAATCATTTCGGAAACACAGAGTGCTTTTATTGCTGAGAGGTTGATCACTGATAATGTTTTGATTGCTTTTGAAACTTTGCATCATATGAAAACAAGTTGTACAGGTAGAACAGGTTTCATGGCTCTCAAACTTGACATGAGCAAGGCCTATGATAGGGTGGAATGGATTTTTTTGGAGAAAGTGCTGTTGAAGATGGGTTTTCACAATTCTTGGGTAGCTTTGATCATGGAGTGCATCACTACGGTGTCCTACTCTATACTGGTAAATGGGGAGCCACAAGGAATGATTTTACCAACTAGGGGAATCAGACAAGGGGACCTGTTGTCTCCATATCTTTTTTTGTTTTGTGCGGAGTGATTGAATGCTATCCTACGAAGGGCTGCAGAAAATGGTGATATCCATGGATTCTCCATATGTAGAAGAGGACCAAAGCTCACCCACCTCTTTTTTGCAGATGATTGCTTACTCATTTGCAGGTCTACTCGAGAGGAGTGTGATAAGATAAAAGAGCTACTAGCCATTTATGAAGTGGCATCGGGTCAAGTGGTGAATAAGGAAAAGACTACTCTTTTCTTCAGCAAGAACACTGATGAAGCTGTCCAAGAAGAAATAAAGGTGTCATTGGGCATCCCGGCAATCCAACACTACGAGAAGTATTTGGGTCTACCATCCTTTGTGGGCCGAAACAAGAGAGCTTGCTTCACACAGATCAAAGAACGTATTTGGTCAAAAATGCAGGGTTGGAAGGAGAAATTGCTATCCCAAGCCGGGAAGGAGATCATGATCAAGGCAGTAATTCAATCTATTCCAACTTATACAATGAGTGTATTCAAGCTCCCGGTAAGCCTTTGCAAAGACATTGAAGCAATGATTCGGAAATTTTGGTGGGAAAATGGAGGGAAGAAGAAGATCCATTGGGTGAAATGGAGCACACTGTGTAGCTCTAAATCAGTGGGAGGGATGGGTTTTCGCAACTTTCAAAATTTTAATAAGGCTATGCTTGCCAAGCAGGTCTGGCGTTTGCACCATAAAAGGGATACTTTACTATACAAATTTTTCAGCTCCAAATATTTTCCGGATGGGAACATTATGGAGGCTTCAGTTTCTTCAAAATGCTCCTATGCATGGCGAAGCATTCTGCAGTCTAGGGAGGTGATTGAGAAGGGGGCGGTTTGGAGGATCGGGGATGGTCGCTCTGTTAGTATTTGGGAACACAACTGGTTACCCGAACCTGGTGGGAGAAAGGTGCTATCACCGAAACTAGGGGGAGGGATGGATAAAGTTTGCGATCTCTTTTACCCAAACACCAAGTCATGGAATGTTGAGTTGCTAGAGTCTCTTTTTTATCCCTGGGAAGCGGAGGTGATTAGAAGAATCTATGTGAGCAGTCTGTGCCATGAGGACTGTCTAGTATGGCCTGGATCACCTGATGGAAGCTATTCGGTGAAATCGGCTTACCAAATGCTTGCAAACGAGGCCCTCAATCTGTCTCCCTCTTCATCTATTGGGACGTCAAAGAAGTTCTGGAATGATATTTGGAAGATAAAAGCTCCTCCAAAAATTAAACATTTTATTTGGAGAGCGGTCATGGACTCCTTGCCATCAAGACAAAACTTAGTTCGGCTGCAGATTAAGGTTGATGAGATATGTTCCCTATGTAATGAGCACCAAGAAACAACTTTGCACATTTTGTGGCTGTGCGACCATGCTAAGGCAGTGTGGCAATCGGTTCTCTGTTTTGCGAAGCTGTACCAGAGGAATTTCAGGTCTTTCATGGACGTGGTTGAGGCTGTAATGGAGCAAAGGCCAGCGTTCACAGTGGCGTTTTTCTCCACCATTGCATGGAGTTTATGGGAGAGAAGAAATAGAATTAGAGAAAGCCAACCATCGTGGCCTCTCCATGAGATCGGGAACAGAGCAAAGGCGTTGGTGGTGGAGTTCTTCGATGCTCATGAACAGGTCTCATGTTCATTGCCACGGAATCCTCGGGCTCGATGGGCACCACCTCCAGCAGGTATGTACAAAGCAAACTTCGATGCGGTCTTGTTTGAGGAGAGAAATTTTGGAGGGATAGGAGTGGTTATTAGGGACTGCATGGGTGAGATTATTGGTGCTCTAAGTCAGAAGATTTTGCTGCCACAGTCCGTCGAACATGCAAAGGCTTTAGCAGCGAGCCGAGCAGTGCAGTTAGCAACGGAGCTCTGTCTCTTTGATGTTATTTTTGAAGGAGATAGTCTACGTGTTATAACTGCCATTAACTCAGCTGAAGCGTGCCGTGCTATGTTTGGGCATATTGTTGAGGAGATCCGTGGTCGTAGTTTGTTTTTAGCGAGATGTCAATTTAAGCATATTCGTAGGGAGGGCAATTCCTTGGCCCATGCTTTGGCTAGAAGAGCAGTTCTAACTGCAGATACTGACATTTGGGTAGAAGAGCTACCTATTGACTTGGATGATGTATTCCAATGTGATTTGATTCAATAAAAATTTGCTTACCTCTTCCTCAAAAAAAAAAAAAAAAAAAATGCAAGGTTGTTAACCTATTTTTCTAAAAACGTCCTCCAAAATAAATCATAAATATGAAATTTGAAATATGCCCCTTTATTTTTATGAAACCCAATCATTTATTCTTGTTTTGCGCGCAGAGGGAGGGATAAATCATAAATATGCCCGTTTCATCTGATTGTGAAATGTGAATTCCCTAATCATGAGAAACAAATTAGTATTTTCTTAAAACCACCTTCTTCTTTTTTGTAGTTTTGGTGTGCAAGACATAACATTGAGTCGTTTTTCGATTTAGTTAAATTGAAAGTTTAATTTCATGTCAAATTGTTTAATTTTTCATTTCATCAAAGTATTATTTTTCTCTCATCATTATATCCATTAATTCTTTTTTTTTTTAATCTTTTTTTTTTTTGTGTTTTGAATTAGATTAGCAAATAAGATATATAATCAATTTTGATTGTAAAAGATAATTTAGGATAGCCTCTAACTTTAGAGTCAAGAAAAATTAATGCAAAATTTAATGTATAATCAATTATAATTCGTGATGATTATATATTAAATGTAAGATAAATTTAGAGTTGCGGAATAAAATACACATAAACATACCTTCAACCATAGTTGTTTAAGTTTTTGGAGAAAAGAAGACTCACTATATGATGATAGTGTATATAAAAGGGTCTTCTAGTCTATGGCCTTCACCTTACATATATCCTTTTGATAGAGACAGGCTATATATATAGGCTAGACTAGGGACCCTTTTAAATGAAGATTTCCATAACTCTCCTTCCATCAAGGAGCTTAAAAGTTGTAACTTCATGTGTTTATTAACCAAATGGGTTACACCATTTGAGAGTTACTAAAGGATGTTACATCTAACATGTAACTTTCACAAATAGGAAACTTAAGACATGAGTTTCATGTTCACTCAAATGTGGGCCACATAAAATTCTCTTTAAGGAGATATAATCCTACATTCTCCCACTTGGCCCACATGAAATTTAAATAACTCAATAAATGATTATCACTCTGCTATAGCCATGATATTATCCATGTCACTAATTGTGAAATGCTCCCACTCAAATAAAGAATCCAATACATGAATCATGGTGGTAATACCCTTAATAATAATGAGTACTTCCTTCCATGTATTATAATGTATGGTAATCCTTATGTGAGTACTTTATGGGCCATTAATTCTCTATGAATGAACTACCTATTAGCCATCCGGGTCCTCCTCTAAACATCCCAACGGATATATTGTTCTTTATTTATCCCTATGTATTAAATAAACTTTATATATATATATATATACTTTATGTGCACAAAATAAAAATCATATATTTTATTCTCCAAAAATAACCAAATATGTGTCCAAAACATAGAATAATTAGAGAGAAATTAAACACCAAATGAGCTAACAGGTTCCATATGTACAGAAGACTTTTATACTGCTTTGCCGGCAAACCTTTAGTTATGAAATTAACAAATATTAGCTCAATAATTTTAACACAACAGACACTTTCAATTTCTTAAAACTCTCTCTTAGACTAAGTTACTTTATGTCGATATGTTTATTTCGGCTTTCACATTCATTGTCCTTAGAGAAGAAAATTATAGCCGAGTTATTTTTGAAAAAATCTTTAAAGGTCTCATTATAAAATCGACAACCTTAAGACCTATCCATAATGCCTATCTTATAACTTCATAGCATGTAGGATATCTTACATGACAAAATAAAATCACTACTTCCAAGTAGTATGTCACATATTTAGGTGTAAAAACAATGCATTTACTCCCACTGATCTTAAGGTATATACACTAATTAACAATGTGTCCAGTAAAACCAAATGGCATAACAAAGTTGTTGTACCTTTATATACCATTAGTAGGATACCTATATGCCTAAATTTTGCAATATAAAACTTTTATTGGGAGTCAAACCTTAATGGATCTTGTAAGCTAATATAAATAGCTTTCACAAAACCTTTACCTTAAAGGAATAAATTCCCAAGTTTTTACTCTTGAGCAATTAGATCACTCCCACGCATGTACTTAATTTCTTATTTTAATATATTTTATTCAATGAGATGGGTGATTCATCCACATGAGTACCAAAACATAGATCCACAAACCCAAAGAATATAAACTTTAATGCTATGAAACTTAAACTATAATTCTAAATTAACCAATGTCAATTTAGTAGTAAATTCAACCTTCCTATGGGCAGAGGTGCATCATGCATGAATTTACTATAAAACTTTATTCATAAAACTAGTAAATATAAACACTAAGAATCAAATTTTCCATACCTATGGGCCTAGGAAAAATCTCATCTTAATGCTACATTCACCACTTTATTCCAATTAAATCATAAAAATAATAACCTCCCTATGGGGCCAAGTCATTATCTTCATGAATTAATTGCCACTTAGATTCCTTTGTACCTAATGAAGTCTTGTAAAAATTTCTTGATGTGATTATCATCATGGCTTAGGATGCTATGGCCACTCCCATGTCATTTTGATATTCACCACTTCAAATAGCATCATAAAGATCAACTAATCCTAATATTGATCATGATAGTATGCACTCCAAAATGACATGAAATAATATTTAAATACATGATAAGTGCAAAGAAACCTAAAATGCACTTAAATAAATTACTCACTTGAATGATCCAAATCTCATATGTAAGTGTAACAATAAACTTTATGAAATAATTTCAAACTTACATGCAACACATTTATCCCCATAATTTATTGTAAAAAGTTATGGTTTCCAAAATATAAGGATCATTTGTGTTATCATGCCAAATATATTGATCCACAAAAAATAGTCTCTAAAGCAATTTACAATTGAAAATTGTACAAATTATTGAGGCATGTTGGTCATATGAGCCACCATACTGTCACAAATTATTTTCCAAATAATTAAGATTTTATATCCAGGAAACAAAGTTAAATACTTGAATGAGCACTTGATGAATATCAAAATCAAAATCAAAATTATGAAAACTTTAAGTGTCTTGGCATATGTTTCAGTTGAATTACCCACTTGTGCGCATTAGCATTTTGTAATATACAATACATGGACAATTTACGATTAGAGAAAACAATGTCCTTGAGTCACAAATGTAATGAAAAAACAAATTGATACAACATATCTACCTTTGAACCTATGTAGTTCTATATAGATAATAATCTTGTGGATTTCAAATTGATTCTTCCAATCTCAAAACTCAATGGTAATTCGTTATACAAATACCAATAAAGATGCAAAACAAAACTTGTTCTCTAGGATTTAGAGTACACATGCTCTATATTTGCATTCAAGACAACTTAAATTTCATCCCAAAATTAAATTAGTGCATACAAACTTTTACCATAAATGGTACAAATATACCATGATTGGAAATAATAGAAATTTCTCAACCTAAAATCACTAAACAACATAGCATGAAGGATGGCTCTGATACCAAATGTAAGATAAATTTAGAGTTGCGGAATAAAATACACATAAACATACCTTCAGCCATAGTTGTTTAAGTGTTTGGAGAAAAGAAGACTCATTATATGATGATAGTGTATATAAAAGGGTCTTCTAGTCTATGGCCTTCACTTTACATATATCCTTTTGATGGAAACAGGCTATATATATAGGCTAGAGTAGGGAACCTTTTAAATGAAGATTTCCATAACTCTCCTTCCATCAAGGAGCTTAAAAGTTGTAACTTCATGGTGTTTATTAACCAAATGGGTTACACCATTTGAGAGTTACTAAAGGATGTTACATCTAACATGTAACTTTCACAAATAGGAAACTTAAGACATGAGTTTCATGTTCACTCAAATGTGGGCCACATAAAATTCTTTTTAAGGATATATAGTCCTACATTAAATTGATTACATATCTAATGATGTTGCTGCCATTGTAATTCGTGACAGAAATATCTGTTGATTCAATCAAATTCTTGAATTTATTTTCAAAAAAAGAACTATTTTTTTCTTTTATTATAATTTTTTAACACATAAATAGATGCCAGTTTTATTTTCACGTATTAATTTAGTGTTGAATGTTTGTATAATTATTTTTCCTATATGGCGAAAAATTGTTTCATGCTTTGGCCCTCTAAGGGGGAAAAAATCCTAGCATCATCCAGGAGGGACTAAATAATCTTAGAGCAATGGAAGGAATTTTGGTTCCTTTCCCTTCTTTTCCAAATTCTGAAATTTGAGCTATGGTTTGTGTTAAAAACTTAAAGTTGTATGAACTGTGTCCCTATTAGGACGTAAAATTATAAAATGAGATTTAGCTATAAGTTGAAGGGAGAATATAGGTGGGCATGATTTCAATCCTAAAAGTTCGTACATTACTTTTTATCTTATTTCCCGAGTTAATAGTGGAAAATACCCATTTTCATGCACCAAAATGTTGCCTATAGATTAACGTAGGCTTTACTTCGTTGCACAGACGCAGGAGAAGTGAAACTTGTACTGCATTATTCTAATGTCCTTGTAAGTTAAACTAAGCTACTCTACAGTATTTTGGATTATTATTGAATAGCATGCATGCATGAAACTTGTATTAACTCATTAAGGTTTTTTAATAGGAGCTGAATAATGTTATTGGATTATTGCAGAAACCTACAACAACAACAAGCTTTTCTCCATCATAAGTAACACCATCTATACCTCAAGTCATCCCTCTGTTCCCCATACCTGCAGTTCATTACTCATCTTCATGCCCCTATTCTTCATACCCTAATAGTTCAGCTTACTTTCCACCATCCCCATTCTCAGCTCCACCACCAACTTCCTATCCTCCACCACCTTACCCACCAACTTCAAATTATCCTCCACAAGCCTCACCCTCTTATCCTCCCCCACCATACCCTCCAACATATGCTAACCCTCGACCACCTCCACAAGACTCAGCCTATTATCCTCCAGGTAAATTTGTGTTTAGGTGAATGATTCCCACTGCTAATATATACTTAGTTATTCTCTTTCGCTAAATAACTATGTTTTCCATCAGGTCCTTATAGTGAGTATCGTTGACCACTATTGTGAAAATCAATTCACGCAAGATTTAAGAAGATAGAAAAGAGATATCAACATGGATACTATGAGCCGACTCCAACCACCACCAAACTATGAGTGAACTCAGATGTGTTTACATACAATAGAATAATGAAAGCATATTATTATTGAAGCAAAAAATGAAACACTTAGTATGGGATAGAGAATTTACTCATGCTCAAGAATGCAATCAAAAAGCATTCTATGTACATATCTTTATGGCTCTTTGATGCAAACACAAATATTCCTTGTTTAAACTTCTAATATTTGAGTTATTCATTGATTGGAGGTTTTATAAAATAATTGTTCACTGCTATTTGAATTAGAGTCCAATTTAATTAGTAGTGTCTTTATTTACCACTTGTAATGTATTAAATAAATATAAATTAATAAATAGGATAAACCATATGTGCATCACATTAATTAAGTTTCTAAATGAAGATATATATCTCATTCTTCCAATTGACCCACATTACATTTAAATAACTTGAAGAGTGATACTTATTGTAATATAGTCATCATACTACCCATGTCATCTAATTATAAAATTCTTCCACTCAAATAAAAGTTGCAATTTATGAATGATGGCAAGAATACCCAGCCAAAAGTACTTCCTTCCATGTACTACAATGGGATAAAGATGGATATGCAATAACTATATGATCAAACAAAATGGTGTTTTCACCAAACGGTGCTGAAGGTGTTTGGTTTTGGAGATAAATTCATTTGGCGCTGATTGGTATTTGGTTTTTGTTAAATCCCTATTTTTATTGGCCTAATTCCTTTATGTATTTTATTCTCTTATTTTTTATGTATTTTTGGGCTTCAATTATTATATTATGGGTAGAATGTACTTGAGCCTAGTAATTAAAACTTGGTCAAAGCTGCATTTTGTGATCTACACAAGCCTAAATGCGACCTTTTAGCCCGCAAGTGACACGTGGCAAATAGATTGAGTGAGCTGTTGAGAAGGTCTCAACAAGCATGCAGACAAAACAGTTTGTTTTTTCCCAATCTACTTTTCCAGCTTTATTACATATGCCAAACCTCACATCTTCTGCATGTTTGACGGGGCTAGAGAGTGTGATATGAGTATATACACTGAGAAAGAGTTCATTTAATCCCATCCATCTTTGTAGAGAAATAGAGAACCTTTGTCTTGAGAAAAATCTTCTACCAACCTCTCTTCTCAATTTCTCTCACCATTGCTAAATCATTTAGAGAAATTTTTACACCTTCACCTCCATCACCATATACTGAGTGTTGTGAGTTTTATTGAAGGCTTGGAAACCACTAGAGACATTTCTAATCCAAATCAATTTAGTGGCTTTCCGATGGTGGTTCAACGGTAGTGTTTCCGGTCAACTAAATAAAGAAAATGTTTGGTAAAGCCAGTTGTTAGCTAGAGCTTCAAGAGCTCAAGTACATAGGTTGATATGAACTTGGAGAGTTCACAATCTTTTATGTATAGCAATTCGCAAGTATTCATGCTAGTAGAAATTTTCCAATGAAATGAGTAGAGGAGAGGTTTTTCCACCCAATATTCGGGTTTTCCTCTTCCTAAACACTTCTTTGTGTCTAGCTTGGTTTTGTTTATTTTTTGCATTTTCATATTGCTCCTTATATGTTTTAGTTTAATATATATATATATGTGTGTGTGTGTGTGTGTGTGTGTTAATGCTAGCATTATGAAATTTGGCTAATCATTCACATTAGACTAATTGGTAGTTTAGGAACGGAAAATTAAATTGAAAAATCATTCAATAACATATCATGAAAGAGGTTCTGATAGCACAATGGAATATGAGTATGAAAATGCAACTAGAATACATATAGCACAAACTTATGTGGTTTTTTTTTTTTTTTGTGTATATTATTTTATGATCATGTTTTTCCTTTGGGGTTGCAAAAGGCTGAAGACTGAGTTAGCGAATCTAATTATTGAAACGATAATTCCAACTCATACAGTAAACTATGAGAAATATTATATCTACAATATTTTCACAATACTTTCACAACAAATTTTCAGTGGTAAATTGTTAAAAGTGTAAAAAAAAAAAAAGTAATTTAAATTGTGGATTCAAATAAGAGCCAATAATAACTTGTTACATATGATTTATTGTGGACGTAAAACTTCTCAAAACTAATAAATGTATGTAATTTTTATTTTAATTATTCTATATATCACACAAGCTACCTAGTAGTATTTTATTTTAGATTTGGTTCCTACAAGTAGGAATTTCATTTTGAGTAATGCTAGGTATGGTTCTGAAATTTAGATTGTTCAAAGAACTATATAAAGGAGAGATTTAAAATTTTTAAAATCTGACTAAGGTCAAACAGAGGTCAAACCCTAATAATGTCATAATTTATTTAATTATTATTTAAATTATAAATAAATATATTAAATTATTAAAAATTGAAAATTTAACTAAAATATAAAAATTTATTTTGCAAAAAAAAAAAAAAAAACATTTTTCAACCTAAGATTTATGGTGGATTTATATATACATTAATTGCTAAGTCAATACAAATTTAAAACATTTTTCTTTTTATTTCTTCCATTCACCTGTAAACATCGTGTCTGGTCTTATCAAGATGTCAACTTCACCCATTTATATTTTTATTTTTATTTTCCCAAGACTTTTCATTTCCTAAAATTTAACCTGCACCACACCTTTTAAAACAATCTCCACCATAAGTCAGCCATTTACTCTTTTATTTTATTTAAGTAGTTGCAGCAGACTGTAGGACCAACATTATTTTATGGGAAATGTTAACGAGTGTTTTTAGGACACTAATTAATAATCTATTTAAAAAAAATTTTATGGAGAATGAAAAAAATAATTAATATTTTGATATTTTTTTTCATTTTTCATAAAAGTGATATCAAAACTTTCTTAAAATGAATTATTAACCAATACCTAAGAACACTAGTTAGCATTCTTATTTATTTTATTTATAAATACCAAAATCGGTAAAAAAAAAAAAAAAAAAGAAGGGTTGCCAATAATGACTTCTTCAACCATTTGCTATTTGCTTTTTCCGTTGTTGTTGAAGATGCACGTACCAGACAGAAGTAGGTAAAAGGGGTTGCGTTTTGGTTTTGATCGGAGAAAGGATATATAAGAAGGCTCCAGTTCATTGATCGATCCAAACAGCCATTTTTATGGTTACCATATATATAAATTCTCTCGTACACGTTCGCTCACTCCATTGGTAAGGATTTATCAGTTATATATGCATCTTGTTTAGTTTTTCACTATGTGAACATGTAGTTTTTATTCTTTTTGGCTTTGAAAACTCTTCACTGCTCCACTTTATTATGTACTTGTGATGATAGGCTTAACTTGATGGATTTGGTTTTTAACTCAAAAGAACACACTATGGTTCGAATCTAGGTTGCATAATTCCTTTGACTTATGGTTCGAATCTTAGTATCGGTGAACTTGGTTTTCTCAGTGAAAAAAAATGGTTTCTTTTTCTTGATTTTCTTTGCGAATTTATATTTCCAGTCATAATTACATTAAAATAATAGTAAATTTTTCTTCCCATAATTTATTTATTGAGTTAATCATTAATTGTTATATTAATTGAGTTAATTTATACATAAATAAAAGAAATATATTTCTTCCCACCATTTGAATTAGATATTTGCCTGTATATTTACTAGAGAAAAATATATGTTATGTAACTAGAATATAATAAATAAATCTATACCATTTGAATTCCTTTTAGCTTCCTTTCTCTCTTGCACATCGTAAGATTCAATACATGAAAGATGAAACATATATTTGTGGCAAATACTAGTTATATTTTCATTTTCAATATTTCAGAATAATGTGAAATTTGGCTATATAAATTCAAATACTATATATTTGACTCAAATATTATTATACTACTTAATTGCATATTATATGCTAATATAGTTGGTTATGTACATACATACATATATATTTACATATGAAAAATTAAGAAGTAAAACAATTTTGAAATATATTGGCCAAAATATCGATAGATTTTTGGATTTGAATTTAGCTATCCGAAAACTGCAATCAAACCATCCTTTACCTCAATTTTCCATCTCAGCCTAATTAACATTTTGAAATGTATTGAAAAATGCAAAATAAATACATGAATTATCAAGTCATGGTTAAGACTGAAATCCTATCCTTAGCCTTAGAAAATCTTCTGAAATAGCCAAAGTAATCACCATTAAGTTCATGTTTAGATTATTGATGAATATAAAGCTAGACAAGAAAAAGCTTCGCGCTTGATATGATTAGAAAGCCGAGCCGGGGCTTCAGCTACTTTCATTTTTTAGTCTCATGCGAAATTTCATGACATGAGTGACTGTTTTCTTGGTTGCAGCGGAAGCCAAGTTTGTGTCTATGGCTTCACCCACTCAAACCAAGAGTGACAGGTAATACAAATAGCTTTCAGTTAAAAATTACATTGAGCAGTTTGACAAAATTTAATTAGCATTTTTTAATGCTGGAAGTTGCATAAATATGCTTCTTGCATCAAACTTAGTATATAGTATAAACATATATACCTTGGTGTTTTCTTTACTTACATTTCTTCATGTGATTCGTGATCCATTAAATATATTTGTGTATGCTTGAATAATAATTATCATATGTATCATATATAAGATACGAGGATCAAAGTGAATATATTTGTAACATTATTCCCTTTCTTTTGTTTGAAAAAATATATATAAAACACTAGTGGAGCTGAAAAATATGCCGATATCAACTGGGATGAACTTGGATTTGATCTAGTCCCAGCAGATTACATGTATGTCACGAAATGCGATAAAGAGGAGAATTTTACCACCGAAGTCGGAAACATTATTCCCTATGCAAACATTGCAATAAGCCCATTTGCCGGAATCTTAAACTATGGACAGGTGAGATCATCTTTGATTATGCATACCCAGTTGTATCATCTGGCCTGTAAAAAAATGTAATTTTGATCACATAAAAATAAACCTCATTTAAATATACTTACTTATTTATACAAAACAAGATTCTCTTTATTTTATTTGAAATAGAGAAAATTCATTTCATGATTAAAATTTTATTTTCTATATAAATCTGACACTGAAATATGTGTTATGTTATTTAAAATACTAAATACACCTTTAAATTTGTAATATTTAATCTCTGAATCATCCACTATCATTTCTTTAGGGATTGCTGGAAGGTCTAAAGGCATACAGGAGAGATGATGGCCGTGTATTGCTCTTTCGACCGGAACAAAATGCTCAACGCATGCAGATTGGTGCAGAGAGACTGTGCATGCCATCGCCATCTATTGAGCACTTTGTTGAGGCTGTAAAGCAAACAGTCCTGGCCAACAAGCATTGGGTATTAATTCCCTTCTTGTCTTTTATTCCTCTTAATGTCTCAACCACAATTTTTGAATCTTTAGAAGTTAGTATTTGATGAAATAGGTACCTCCCCCAGGGAAAGGTTCGCTCTATGTTAGGCCATTGCTCATTGGAAGTGGACCTGTACTGAGTTTGGTAACAGCACCGGAAATCTCATTTCTCATATATGCTTGCCCTGTTGGAAATTATCACAAGGTGGGTTATTGGTTATGCCTATTTTGCCTTAGTTAATAGAGGAAAACTATACTGTACCAATATATACCCAAAACCTCTCTAAGAACATTTTGTTGCAAGAAGACAAGGTCAAAGAAAAAAATTATTTTTGTAACGGGTACAGGTGTAATGTCTCTTGCAAGAAAATGAGACAGTATGAGATTCACCTCAATATAAAAGGCATTACTCATATTCCCATTACACTTAGGTCCGTTAGGATATAGTTGAAAACTGAAAACTAAAAAACATTGTATAAATGGCATTACCCATATTCCCATTACACCTAGGTCCGTTAAGATATAGTTGAAAACTGAAAACTGAAAAAGGCATTACCCATATTCCCATTACACCTAGGTCCGTTAGGATATAGTTGAAAACTTAAAACTGAAAAATACTGTAGCAAAATAATTTTTAAATGTGTAAATAGTACCATGGAACTCATTTTTAATAAAAAAGTTGCTAAAAAAGTAAAATTTGTAGGTCCATAAACAGTAAAATTTGTGCTGAAAAGTCAAACTTTGCGGCTACTATACATAAACAGTAGCTGCTACAGTGCTGCTACAGTAAAATTTGTCTCTAAAAAGCTGGAGACGCATGAAAAAGAAAAACGCCAGACGCAATGTGCAAACCAAACGTACACCTAATATCATCAACAAGACAATAAAGTTATGCTATTGAAGAAAAAAAGTCTTTTTTTGAATTTTATATTAGATTGCTACATTAATTAATAAGTAATATGAAAATCATAACATTTAATTTTCTCAATTTCATTCATAACCGATGACATGGCTTGATGCGATTGGAGCATTTACTTGGATCTACTACCGACACCATTTTTAGTGTACTTTAATCACAATAATAGGCCAAGCCATTTCGATAGAAACTGTGAAAAATGTTATCTATAAGACTTCTTGTAATTAAAACTTACTTTAACAAAAACAAATATGCTCATTTACGTACAAGATAGCATCATATATATCTAACATAAAGAGAAGGTAACTATCAAGGATTGAAGAATTTTCAAGAGCTAAATATAACGTTAATCAACTATACTAGTTTAACGTATCAACATGTCTTTTATAATACCTATTTTGAAAGGTGTTGCCTTCACATACTGTAATGATGGGTTTTTTTTTTTTTCCTCCCTATATAATATAATAGGGTCCCTTAAACTTGCTTGTGGAAGATAAGACCCATCGTGCTACTCCTGGTGGAACTGGGGACATCAAGACCATCACCAACTACTCACCGGTAATCATAACTTCTTTCAGGTTTTTGCTTAATAATTCTACCATTCTAGAGCTTCTTGTGCGATTAATGCCTCCGAGTAAGGTTTTTAGTATTTTTTTCTATATAGAAAATTTAATATAATTATAATTATACAAATATACATTAAGAATGAGTTAATAAAAAATTTTACTTCAAAAAACTTAAACCTTTTCTTTCTGCATGGGTTCAAGACAGGAGGATCCAGTGCCAACTCTAGGCCTAGGCTTAAGACCCCACTATTTTTTATTTTTTTAAAGTCATAAAATTTCAAAATGATATATAATTTTTACATTTATTTCTCCCTTTCAAGAAAGCCCCAAAATATTGAGACAATAGAAATTCAACACAATTAAAACCCTAAACTCTTCATAAAAATTAAAATTAAAAAAAAAATAAAAAGAAGAGTAACGAGTATGCTGAATATTATTTAATTGGTATTTAAAATATTAAATAAATTAAATTAAATAAAACAACTAAAATTTATCATCTTAGAAATCAAAATGGTTTATCTACTTGCCACGTTATCAAGTAAAGGGCTTCTTTATGATTTCTTGACTATACTGATGATCAGAAGTGTTCCCTTCCATTATGTAGGTATACAAAGCAATAGCTCAAGCAAAGGCCAGAGGATTCTCTGATGTCCTATTCCTAGACGCGGTGACTAAAAAATATATTGAGGAGGTTTCATCTTGTAATATTTTCATTGTCAAGGTATGACTAATTTTCGTTGTGATATTTTATCGGAAGCAATATTAAAAATACTACAAATTCTATACCTTATAAATTTATGAGTCAATTTTTATAAACATAATAAAAAAATATTTAAAATATTTATTTATTGTATTGTTGATGAGACACCAACAATTTAGAATTATAGTTTATTTATGTAACTCAAGACAGATGGAGAATGCAATAAAACTGAATTTGCTAAATCATGTCAAGCTAATCACATATTTTAATCACACATTATTTCTCAGAAATTATTGTATTTACATAAATTATGCTGTAGGGCAATGTTATTTCAACCCCAGCAATTTGTGGAACAATTCTGCCTGGCATCACTCGAAAAAGCATCATTGAGATTGCACTTGGCTTTGGTTATCAGGTGATTATTCTTCTCCTATGATTGATGTACCAAGTGACTATACATGTTTGTAATGAAAACATTCATTGCATTCAAAAACTATTTTATTATAAGGTATTCACCTAAGTATTAAATTTACATATTTCAAAAATGATTACCATGAACTGATTAAAAATGTGTCAATTTTGTTCAGGTCGAGGAACGTGTCATTCCATTAGTGGATTTGTTCGATGTTGATGAAGTTTTCTGTACTGGAACTGCTGTGGTTGTAAGTCCAGTTGCTAGTATAACCTATGGGGATAAAAGGTAACTATCAATTCAGTTCTTTTTCATAAATATTTATAGCAGTATATATGTCTTTGTGTGTATATATGAGGACTAGGTCTTATTGGTTTTGGTTACATGGCCATGCATGCAGGATTGAATACAAGACTGGAGCTGAAACAGTGTCTAAGAAACTTTATGATATGTTAACTGGGATTCAAACAGGCCGTATTGAGGACAAGATGGGATGGACTGTCGAAATCGATTGAGCCTTCCCTCTCATTTGTGGCAAAATTTTGTTTCTATTTTTCTTTTAATTTGGACTAGAATGCTGCTTTTCTAGAGTTTATCAAATTTTATGACTTCAAAGGGATAGTTTTATTTCTTCCATTTTTTTTTCCCCTTCTCGTATCATGTAGTGTTGAATTATTGTAGCCTTTTGGTCCTGATAAAAATATAGGCCACCCCTTTCGTATGATCCATTAGAAATAAACGAATTCTTATGAATTACCACTTTTAAAAGCAGAAAAAAGCATTATTTCTCTTGACACCCTCTCCATTTGTTATGCCAATAGAATTCTTATTAGCCTTTTTAAAAGACAAACCCAAATTTTCCATCACAGTGGATAAAAATATGAGTCTAGAATAATCATGTTAATTAATTCTCAGTTGAAAAAAATGATTAATTGAATTACATGTCATGAAAGAGGTTATGTTACCACAATGTGAGAAAGTTTATACAAAATGTATGCAACGTACGGAAAAGCAAAACATACCTCCAATCGTTGTTCAATCATCTTGAAGAGGAAACCCTTGCGGTTGGCATTTTAGGGAGATAATTCTTCTAACATATAGCTTACCTTCATGAAATTCTTTTTTCTCTTTCTTTTTTTTTTTCTTTTTGAGATAACCTTCAGGAAACTCACTGATAAAAACTGATATGGAAGAATTATAGCAGGTACCATGAACTTAACCCGTCAGCTTCTGTTCTGGCTGACGGGTCAAGTTGTGACGTAAGATAAACGTAATGAAATGCATACTGACTAGATCAAGACGAAACTGACGGACTGAAGTCCCCAAGTCCAACTGACGGCAATTTGAAGCCCCTAGGCTACTGAACGAAGCATGAAGGCTGACGCTAACTTAGCTGAAGGGAAGTACAGGCTGACGCCTTAAAGGCTGACGGTTCTATGAAGACCATAACTTGGTCATCACGCATGGGTTTTAGGGAAATTGCTTGTATTCCACGCCCAGTATCAGAGTCCTATAAGGAAAGGATTCCACAATCTACGCGCATAAGGATTCCTATAAGGAAAAGACTTCTACTCCAAGGAAGAAAGGTCCACCCTCTACTACTATAAAAACCTCAATACCCTCATGAGCCGAGGTACGCATAATTAACCCCTCTCTAGCACTCTAGAGTTGAAAGAAGTTCTAACTTGACCTTCGGAGGGTATTTGGCCGGCACCACACCGGTGCTCTCTGTGATGTCCTTTCCTTTTTATTGTGCAGGTGTTGTTTTGAGCGTACAAGCGTCGTGCAATCTCACTGGTGAGATTTTCGGCATCATCAGTTGGCGCCGTCTGTGGGAAACGCTTTTAAGTGACTAAGCCACATTATCATTTCCCGGACTAAAGGGTTGCATGGTACTCACTCGCTCAATGGCAACTACTAATGACGTACAAGGAGAGGAACCGCCCACGACTACCCTTGAGAGACAAGTTCAGACTCTCGGTGCCGCCGTGGAGCGTCTCACCAAACAGAACCTCGACTTAGAAGAACAGCTGCGCCAGAAGGATACAGCACCAAATGGCCAACCAGAAGATCAAGAAGGGACTAGCGCTCCAAACAGGAATCAGGAGAGACCTGAGGGCAGCCACGCCCCAAGCAGGCCGGAAAGGCAGCATGTGAGCATGCCATCCCTCATGGATGCGACTCCACCACATATTGCCGCCGAGATGCAAGCAATGAGGGAACAGATGGAGGTCATGATGAACGCCCTCAAAGGGAGAGTCTCTAGCGATCTTGACGATCTAGTCAACCGTACCGATTCACCCTTCACTATGGCCGTGAACTCTTTCCCCCTGCCCCACAAGTTTCGCATGCCGAATATAGAAAGCTATGACGGGGTGAAGGATCCTTTGGATCACCTGGAGACTTTCAAAACCCTGATGCATCTTCAGGGGGTGGCAGATGAGATTATGTGCAGGGCCTTCCCCACAACACTCAAAGGCCCCGCAAGGATATGGTTCAGCCGACTGACGCCCAACTCTATCAGCACCTTTAAGGAGCTAAGCGCCCAATTCACTACACACTTCATTGGCGGACATAGGTATAAGAAGTCCACGGCATGCTTAATGAGTATCAAGCAAAGAGAGGACGAGACATTACGATCCTACATAACGCGCTTTAATAAGGAAGCGCTATCGGTTGACGAAGCCGACGACAAAATACTTGTAGCAGCCTTCACCAATGGGTTGCGGAAGGGCAAGTTTTTGTTCTCTCTATACAAGAACGACCCAAAGACCATGTCGGAAGTGCTCTACAGGGCTACTAAGTATATGAATGCTGAGGACGCGTTGCAGGCCCGAGAAGAGAAGCCAAGGAAAAGGGAAAGGCAGGAGGATGCGCGACCAGACCAAGGAAGAAAGAGGCCCAGAACAGGAGACCGAAGAGACGAGAAGCGTTCCAAGCCTCCGGGAGGAAGATTCACAAGCTTCACCCCGCTGACCGCCCCAATAGATCAAGTCCTAATGCAAATTAAGGACGAGGGGGCGCTGACCTTCCCTGGAAAACTAAAGGGGGATCCTAACAGGCGCTCCAAAGACAAGTACTGCCGCTTTCACCGAGACCACGGCCATGACACCGCCGATTGTTACGATTTGAAGCAGCAAATCGAGGCCCTTATAAGGCAAGGGAAATTGCAGAAATTCGTAAGCAAGGAAAGAGCGGATCCAGCACTTCCAGAACACCCTCCCCGACGAGACAATGACCGTCCAAGACCCCCCATTGGTGACATACGGATGATTGTAGGAGGGATCGCTACCAGACCTTCCAAAAAGGCTCGAAAGACATACCTCCGGATGATCCAAAACGTCCAGTTGGCGGGTCCAGAGCAAAATGTAGCCCGTAGGGAAAGCCCCGTTATCGGGTTCTCGGAAGAAGACGCGCAACGCCTTCACCACCCGCACGACGACGCGCTTGTTGTCAGCCTACAGGTAGGGGACTACAACTTGCATCGGGTGTTGGTCGACAATGGCAGCTGGCGGACATCTTGTACTACCCAGCGTATCAGCAGATGAAAATCAGCAAGGAACAACTAGTCCCGACGAACCCCCACTTGTCGGTTTTTGGGGTGCAAAGGTGTTTCCGTTAGGCGCGGTCACATTGGCTGTGACAGCAGGCGACTACCCCCAGCAAATCACAAGAGATGTAACATTCCTCGTGGTTGACCATTCGTCCGCCTATAATGCTATCCTAGGGCGACCCACCCTCAATGCGTGGAGAGCGGCAACTTCAACATATCATTTGATGATTAAGTTCCCAACAGAACACGGGGTCGGAGAGCTACGTGGAAATCAGATCGCCGCACGGAATGCTACGTAGCCATGATGGAAATGGATGACCACCTCCATACCATAACATAGAAGAACACCGGAGTGCAACGGAGCCAGCCGAAAGGCTTGAGGAGATACCTTTGAATGACTCTGTACCCGACCAGACAACAAGGATTGGGACCCTCGCGAGTCCGGCCACTCGGCGAATGCTTGCAGCATTTCTCAAGGAGAATCGGGACGTATTCGCCTGGAGTCACGAGGATATGCCCGGAATATATCCTTCCGTCATGGCACATAGGCTGAATGTATCACCATCCTTTCCGCCCATCCGGCAGAAAAAGCGGGTCTTCGCCCCAGAACGAGATCAAGCAATAGCCGAAGAAGTCCGCAAGCTGCGAGAGGCAAATTTTATTAGAGAAGTCTACTACCCCGATTGGCTAGCAAACGTAGTGATGGTCAAGAAAGCTTCCGGGAAATGGAGAATGTGTGTAGACTTCACCGATCTAAACAAAGCATGCCCTAAGGACAGCTACCCCCTCCCGAGAGTCGACACTCTAGTAGA